>NW_005054991.1:29318-31466 GCF_000277835.1 Geospiza fortis
GGGCAGCGGTCTCTCGGAGCCTGCCTCTGCGCCAGAGCCGCTGCTCCCTGCCGAGGTCTGCTGGGTGTGTGCTGCCTACCTAGCCGGGATTTCATTGGCAACTCCAACAAGGACCCTTGAGGAAATCTTCTCCCTGAGCTGAGAGGGAAGACTTTGGAATTGAGTGCTGTGGGAAATGGACAAAGAGCATTTCTGGGACAGGATTCATTTACTTGTGGTTTTTAATGCTGAGATTATACCATTGTGTTGCTAAAAGATGCTTTGTTTTTCTATGTCTGTTTATATGTTTCTCCAATCCCCTTCCCCCTTTTCTGTCTGTGGAAGGACAAAGGCTGATATGTCTGTTTTTTCCTTGTGTAACAGATGCCTTGTCTTTCCCTTTTCACGGACCAGGATGAAGTCACAGTGGAAACCACCAATCCTGAAAAGAATAAAATGGACAAATTAATTGAAATTCTCAATAGCATGAGGAACAACAGCAGTGATGTTGACTGCAAGCTCACCACATTCATGGATGAGGCCCAGAACTCTACCAGCTCTGAGGAAATGCTGGGGGAGATAGTCAAGACCATCTACCAGAAAGCAGTGATGGACCACAGCTTTGCTTCCACTGCAGCTAAGCTCTGTGACAAAATGGCCCTCTTCATGGTGGAAGGAACCAAATTCCGGAGTCTGCTTCTCAACATGTTGCAGGTAATGAGATAAAATTTGTTCGTTAGATACATGCAGCATCACCCTGCCTGGTCCTAGCATGCATTAGGACAGGAGCTGAGCTGCTATCAAATTCCTTTTGAACTCAGTTGATGAGAGGAGAACAGAAGTGTACCTGCAATTTTGTCTGTGCACATCTTTAATGGTTGCCATAGATAACATGGCACTGAGGGCATTGTCAAGTTGCTCTTCATTCCCATTTCATGAGCTGTAAGTGTAATTACAGTATCTCACTCCAGGGCCTATTGAAGCGATATGTGGAATAAATAGACTCCACAACCTGATGTAGTTATGAAGTGGGTATGTATGTTAGCGCCCAGCACAAGCGAGATAGCTCTCGTGAAAACTTGTGCCCCTCACATCTTTATTCATGAAGATGTTCAATATGCATTACATTACACAATCTCGTCAGGCATATTCAACCCCTGGCCTTGCCTGTCCTCTCCTCGCACGGTAATTAGATCCATGCCTTTCTGAGCATGCGTTGTTTGCTGTGGTGGTCGCACAGGGGTATTTGGTGGTCTCTGAGGCCGAAGGTTGTGGTCTTCATCATGATTGAACTTTTGAACTTTTCTCCTTTGCACGTGGCTGTGGTCCCTTGGTGGTTATCTGAGTACGTCTGTCGGTTTTGATCAGCTTGGAGACAGAGGAGCTCCTTTATCTGGGTTTCTGCATTCCCTGGTCTTCTCTTGGTATTGTCCCTTATCGCAAGAAGCTTCAGAAATCTGCATTTTCCTCTGCCCTTTGTACCATGTCAGAGGTTTCTTAAGTAAAAGGTAAAAATTCAACACATAATTCTACAAGCTAAAATTTAAATGCTTAATTCATATTGCTAACTTAAGCGAACCTCCCAAAACCTCCATTTCACTATCTGTGAAAGGAGTGGGTTGCTTGTGGCAGCATCCCCATGTCATGAAGAGAATTCAGAGGGTCTTACAGTGGAGGGTCTATTTCAGCACCAGAGATACCAAGTTAAGTCATGTTCCCTGAGTAGGTTATTTCTGGCTGAAGGATTCAGTCCTGGTTTCTGATTGCAACATAGACTGAAATAATTTGTGTATTTGCTAATTATTCTGGGTAACTTTTTGTCTTGGTTTAGGGCAAATTTGGGAGAAAACCTCTAAAGGGGTTCCTCTAGAAAACAGATTTAAGCGACCCCTCCCCCAACTGGTTTGGGAAAATATTTCCTTGGAGAAAAGTGGAAAAAAACCAGTTTATTTCACAGGCAAAGCATTCATCAGCACAAAAAAATGAACAATATTAAACAATAAAACCTCTTGCCATTCCAAAAGAGATGACAAACTCAGAAAGTCCCCTCCGTGGGCTCACTCAGTCTGTTATCAGTCCCTCCAGTGCTGGAAATGCCACGGCCCAGGCCTGGCCTGGTGGGCCACAGGTGCGAGCTGCTGGTGCTCTTCTGGGTGTTCAGTCCAGAGC
>NW_005054991.1:31582-32307 GCF_000277835.1 Geospiza fortis
TGTGGACAAGTGAGTGCAGTTCCTGAAAACAAACTGCGCGCTTCTTCTTTCCCCCTCTTTGCTCTCAGAACCAGTCTTAAAGGTGCAAAACTTATTTCTGGGCTAAACAGACGAATGGGGATACAAGCATCATAAAATCACCCCAGGACACTTGTTTATCGGCGTATGCAGCATTGGTTGACTGCTTACTCCAAAACCATCGCTGACAATAAAACTGGAGGGGGAGAAAAAATAGTGCCTCTGATAACTGGTCCATGAGTTTAACAGTTGAACTTGATTATCTTGGAGGTCTTTTCCAGCCTAGGTGATTCTATGACAATGGTGGGTGATGGGGAAACAGGGCTGTCCTCAGCTGCCCACAATCTGCTGGGGGAAGCATGCTTTACTATAGTCCCACAGTTTGCTTTCTGGAGAGGGTGTCACATGGGCCTCCATCTTTCTGCCTCTGAAGACAGGACATATAGAGTTGAAACCATGAATTTCTGTCCTTAACTTAATATGTGTTTCCATTTGACTATTCCCTCACACACCCATGCCATCTGTGGGGCATATTAAGCTCTTGTTTCATGTCTGTGATATCCCTTGGATTCTGTGCCTTGCTGCCTGTACCTTAAGTTGGCTTTTGGGCAACAAAGCAGGAAATAAGCAAAATAATGAAAATTAATTTTTATTATAACCAAAGATAATTCTGGAACGTCATGAGGCATAGTAAAATTCCCCCCCAG
>NW_005054992.1:0-953 GCF_000277835.1 Geospiza fortis
ATGAGCAGGAGGCAGATGGGCCATGTTCGCCGGCAGTGTGGGCTGGCCCCTTGGCTGCTGCTTTGTCCTGAGAGCAGGAGATGCCTCAAGGCATGACTGGAACCAGAATTGATATGCCCATTTGAGAGCCTTGGCCAGAGATGCGTCTTCAATGCTTGAGATGAGTTCCAGAGAGTGGGGGGTTGTTGCCAGGGGTGGTGCTGAGGGCCCTTAGCAGATGGAGCCATAGCCCCTCCTGCCATAGCAGCCCGGGCCTCCCAGGCCGTAGCCAAAGCCACCAAAGCCAAATCCCCCAGAGATGGGCTGTCCCTGGGCATTGAGCTCAGTGCCCACGGCAGCGGAGGAGGTGGATCCGACGGCGGTGTTCTGGGGGAAGGAGGTCATGATGGGTCCTGGCAGGGTGACCAGCACAGGGGAAGGGTTGATGATGACGCGGGAATCCTGGCATTGCAGGGCACAGGGCTCGTTGCAGCTGTTGGCCAGCGGGGTGGGTCCGCAGGGACTGCAGCGGTCGTAGCAGGCCATGGGTGTGGTGTGGAGGGTGCCTGGAAGAGAGAGGAGGGTGAGGCAGGGCAGGGGTGTGGGGGTTGGAGGGTCAGTGATTCACGAGGGTGAGGGAGTGTGGAGGCTGTTGTGGGGCTGTGGGGGGCTGTGAGAGCTGCTGAGGCTGGGGCAGAGCGTGCTGGAAGAGAGGGGCCAGGGGAGCAGGATCAGAAGGGTTGGGGGATCGAGGCTCACCTGGCTGTCAGCTGGAGCAGAAGAAGACTGGAGAAGTGTGTGAGGGAGAGAGGCTCTGGGCCAGCTTTTATGCTGGTCCTGGAGGGGTGGAACAGCCTTGTCCCATGGCCTTGGGGCATTTTTGAGGCAGCAGCTCTTGCCTCACCCCACCTGGCATGAGGTCATGAGGTGGGGAGTGTTTTCCTTTGTGATGTTCTGCAATTCCATGCCCTGCT
>NW_005054992.1:2231-3747 GCF_000277835.1 Geospiza fortis
GATCCTCGACAACCAGGCAAGTCTGGGTTGTGTCAGTGGCCTGAGAAGAGTCTGAAGAACTGGGTCCGGAGGCCTGTCCTAAAGTCCAGATAGCAGCAAGGCCCAGGAGTTGGATCCTTTTGGCCAACATGGAAAACGTGAGTGGTCCTGGACATCTGCTGGAGCTCAGCAAGGGCACCTGCCCAGGGCTGTTTCTTGACAGGAACGAGGATGTCATCCCAGGTTCGACGGAATATGTGGGTATTGGAATATAGTTGGAACAATGGCCTTCTTTTCCAAAAAGCCTTTGTGGATGTGGGTGAGAAGAAAGGGAGCTGGAGGTGTCCCTGTGCCCCTGTGGGAAAAGGGACCCCAAGGTTCCAGGAATGATATGGAAAAGCATTGGAATGAGGCAGCGAGAGGCGACTGTTGGTGTTTGCTCAGCACTGCTGAGGTCCCGTGTGAGGTGTTGTGGGCAGTTCTGGGCTGCTCAGGAGCTCAGGGCCACCCAGATCCAAATGGGCCTGAAAGATGATTCCTAGATGAGAAACGGAGAGAGCCAGGACTGCCAGGGGACAAGGACAGCAGTGTGGCATCAGTGTGTGCAAATCCCTGATGGTGGGGGACAGAGACAAGGGAGCCCGGCTGTTCTCAGCACTGCACACGAGGGGCAAGAGAGCAAGAGCACAAGCGAAAAGAGACGAAAGTCCACTGGCATAGTAGCCAAGAATCTTTCATTGTGAAGATGATCAGGGATTGGAAGAAGCGGTGGAGTTGTGGTATTGGGAGATCCAAATCTGACCTGTCCCTGGTTCTGGAAATGTTCTCCTGTTGGTCTTGCTTGAGCAGGACAGTTGAAGCCTTTACACTCCAGAGATCCTGCCCAAGAAGTTGTTATTGTTTCTCTCTTCGCTGGAAGGCTTCAGAGACCTGGCCAGGAAGTTTCTCAAGTGTGCATGAGCCTGGAGAGACTTTTCCATTTTTGTACCAAGGAGAGAATTGATGTGTCAAAGACTTTGGTGTTGCAGTTTGCAAGGTATGTGACATGTTCTGGAAGGTGTCCCCTCCTGTGCTTCCTATGCCTATCAGCTATTTCTATAACTAATTTGTTGTTAGTTGTTTTGAGATATATGTAAGCAAAAGTGTTGTTGTCCTGCTGCACACACTCCCAGTGGCTTGTTCAGCTCTAGAATGTGGTGGGTGTGTACGTGAGACCATTGGAATACAACAATATATGGAGGCATGCCAGGTTTAAAGCAGGAAAATTTTATTGATGTGAAAGAATGAAGAGGAAGAAGAAAGATGTGGAAATAATCTGTTGTGAGGTGAGAGTACAGTGACCATCAGCTGATTTCCTTTGCTTTCAGAAGCTGTGGCCACAGCCCACAGCTGGTGGTGTCAGGGGTGGTGCTGAGGGCCCTTAGCAGATGGAGCCATAGCCCCTTCTGCCATAGTAGCCCAGGCCTCCCAGCCCATAGCCAAATCCACTGCCATAGCCAAGGCCAAAGCCAAATCCCCCAGAGATGGGCTGTCCCTG
>NW_005054992.1:3951-6598 GCF_000277835.1 Geospiza fortis
GGTAGAGGCGTTGGGATGGGAGGAGTGAAGTGTCAGCAGGGTGAGGGAGTGTGGAGGCTGTTGTGGGGCTGTGGGGAGGTGTGAGGGCAGTGGAGGCTGGGGCTGGGGTACAGGAGCAGGAGGGTCAGGGGATTGAGGCTCACCTGGTTGTCGGCAGGAGCAGGAGTAGAAGGTGTCAGGAGAAGAGTGTGAGGGAGAGAGGCTCTGGGCCGGCTTTTATGCTGGTTCTGGAGGGGCAGGGCAGCCTTGTCCAATGGCCTTGGGGCATTTTTTAGGCAGCAGCTCTTGCCTGCCCCAGCCCAGCATGAGGTCATGAGGTGGGGAGTGGTTTCGTTCATGTCATTCTGCAATTCTACGTCATGCTCTTGAGGCTTGTTCCATCTGACCTTGGCGGCTGCTCTCATGACTTGGCGTTTGGGCAGACTCGATTGTTCCATGTGTGTCAGGGAAGGGTGAATAAACAACCAGAGCCCAGGAAAGATGCAATTTCATCAGTAATGTAATTTTGTGGTGCTCGTGTGCTGTGGTTTGTGGGTGCCTTGTGAAGACTGGGACTCTGTTCTTTGCCACTGGCTGTCCATCCATTACTGTGTTGCAGCCAGGAATGCTGATGGAGCTGCTGATGTCCTGGGGAGGTCACTCTGCAATAACTTTTAAAGGTCTCAGTGCTTGGATGAAAGAGATCTCATGGCCTTTTTTTTTTGAATGAGACCAGCAGAGAGGATCTGGAAAACGAGAGTCTGTTCAGGCTGAACTTGTTCGAGTGTTCTGGTTTGTTTGCATTTCACAAATTTGTACACCAGCATGCACTGTTACATAAAGTGCATTTCTACACCTCATTCAGAAATCTAATATCGAGGAACAAACCTGGTCCAATCAGTTTCTTGCTGCGGCTGCTCTGTAATTTCAATTTCTGCATTGTGCATTCAAGCTGTCAGGTTTCATAATCTTTATTCTGTTATCTTAATTTTGTGTTTCTGTTAGCAAAAGCCAGTGATTACTAGAGGAGGATCAGTAAGGTCCTCTTCTCTCCTATGTTACGGAGGGGGTGTGTAGTTTTGGAATTTTGCTATTCCCTGTCCTTCTCTTGAGACCCTGTCTATTTGACCTTGGAGGAACAATTAAAAGCAAATATTAGATGTTAAGGTGGTGTTAATGACGTGAGCCAGGGAGGGCTGAAATCATGACCAACGCTTTGGAGAGGTGGAGTATCATCAGTGAAGTCACCGCGTGGCACTGTGTGCTGTGGTTTTTTTGTGGTGTTTTGAAGAGAGGCCCAGACCTTCTAACACCTCCACACTGTCAGGCTGATTTTGGGTTTGCAGGAGCCTTGCTTTTGCAGGGCTGCTCCTTCCATCCCATTGTCTCCCTCCTCACCATGCTGCCCTCTCTCCATGCCTTTCCATACAACTGGTATTTCCTGCTGGATAAGGGAAAGCAATCCCTGGGATATGGGGAGGCTTCCCACGCTGCTCAAACTCTCCTGTTGGTTCATTTGTAAACCTCATCTCCCCTGGGCCCAGCAAGGTCACACTGTGGGGTCGCAGTTCTGGGCTCTGCACTCTTCTTCCTGTTAAGGAAATGTTGTGAAAGATAAGGAGAACAAGACACATGAGGAGAACAATTCCTCATCCATTAATTAATCCATTCTTTTGGCCATGTACACTTTGTTGCAAAAAACTCCAGCAGTTACCAGGACAGGATTAGGAAAAGAAACAGAAGCAGGTTGAGGGCAGCATCCATCCTTTCACCCACTATTTCTGGGGCTCCACAGTGGATCAAGGATCTCAATATGGCTGTCCAAGAGCAGTGCAGGGAGATCATGACAATGATGGAACTGGAACATCCTTAAAACGAGAAGCTCAGAGAGATGGGAGTTCTTTCAGGCAGGAAGCAAGGATGCACATGGGACATATTGTCAATATGCCATGGAATGATTTCAGTGATGACTTCCCAGTTCTCCAAAGGTTTGGTTGAATCTTCTACATGTCCTGACGCATGCTGTCACCCATGAGATAATGGTCACTAATTCTCTCCATAAAGAATTGCCGCCAAGGTCAAATGAAAACTGCCTCAAGCGGAAGACATGGAGACGAAGAGTTGCAGGAAAGAAACCACTCCCCACCTCATGACTCACCAGGCTGTGCCAAAATGCCCCAAAATGCCCCAAGGCCATGGGACAAGCCTGTCCCACCCCTCCAGGACCAGTATAAAAGCCGGTCCAGAGCCTCTCTCCCTCACACACTTCTCCTCAAGCCTTCTCCTCCTGCTCCTGCTGACAAACAGGTGAGACCCAATCCCCTGACCCTCCTGCTCCTGCACTCCTGGCCCCTCTCTTCCAGCATGCTCTGCTTCAACCTCAGCAGCCCTCACAGCTCCCCACAGCCCCACAACAGCCCCACAGCTCCCTCACCCTCAGAATCACTGCTTTTCGCACCCCCACATCCCTGCCCCGCCTCACCCCCCTCTCTCTCTTCCAGGCACCCTCCACACCACACCCATGGCCTGCTACGACCGCTGCAGTCCCTGCGGACCCACCCCGCTGGCCAACAGCTGCAACGAGCCCTGTGCCCTGCAATGCCAGGATTCCCGCGTCATCATCAACCCTTCCCCTGTGCTGGTCACCCTGCCAGGACCCATCATGACC
>NW_005054992.1:6700-8303 GCF_000277835.1 Geospiza fortis
ACGGCCTGGGCTATGGCCGTGGGTTTGGCTATGGGCTGGGAGGCCTGGGCTGCTATGGCAGAAGGGGCTATGGCTCCATCTGCTGAGGGCCCTCAGCACTGCCCCTGACACCCTCACCTTCATGCTGTGGCCACAATTCCTGTAAGCACAGCAAATCAGCTGATGGTCACTGTACTCTCACCTCACAACAGATTATTTCCACTTCTCTCCCCTGACTTTTCATTTTTTTTCACCAATAAAGTTTTGCTGCATCAAACCGGCAATGTCTCCTTATCTTATTGCATTCTAATGGTCTCACATACTCAGCCACCACATTCTAGAGCTCCACAGACCATTGAGGGTACCTGGAACAGGACAGCAACGCTTTCCTAACATGTACAAAACAAATAAAAAATGAAGTTTGGCATAGGAAACACAGGAGGGGACACCTTCTAGAACATGTCACACACCTTGCAAACTGCAACACCAAAGTCTTTGATACAACAGTTCACTCCTTGGCACAAAAATGGAAAAGTCACTCCATGCCCATGCACACTTGACAAACTCTCTTCCTGGCCAGGACTCCTGAAGCCTTCCAGCAAAGAGAGAAACAACATCAACCTCTTGGGCAGGATCTCTGGAGTGTAAGTGCTTCAACTTCTCTGCTTGAGCAAGACCAACAGGAGAACATTTCCAGAACCAGGGACAGGTCAGATTTGGATCACCCAAGACCGTGACTCCATCACCTCTTCTGATCTCTGATCATTCTCACAACGAAAGATTCTTGGCTACTATGCCAGTGGACTTTCATCTCTTTTCGCTTGTGCTCTTGCTCTCTTGCCCCGCACATGTGCAGTGCTGAGAACAGCCGGGCTCCCTTGTCTCCGTGCCCCACCATCAGGGATTTGCACACACTGATGCCACACTGCTGTCCTTGTCCCCTGGCAGTCCTGGCTCTCTCCGTTTCTCATCTAGGAATCATCTTTCAGGCCCATTTGGATCTGGGTGGCCCTGAGCTCCTGAGCAGCCCAGAACTGCCCACAACACCTCACACGGGACCTCAGCAGTGCTGAGCAAACACCAACAGTCGCCTCTCGCTGCCTCATCCCAATGCTTTTCCATATCATTCCTGGAACCTTGGGGTCCCTTTTCCCACAGGGGCACAGGGACACCTCCAGATCCATTTCTTCTCACCCACAACTACAAAGGTTTTTTGGAAAAGAAGGCCATTGTTCCAAATATATTCCAATACCCACATATTCCTTCCTAGCTGGGATGACATCCTCCTTCCTGTCAAGAAACAGCCCTGGGCAGGTGCCCTTGCTGAGCTCCAGCAGATGTCCAGGACCACTCAGGTTTTCCGTGTTGGCCAAAAGGATCCAACTCCTGGGCCTTGCTGCTATCTGGACTTTAGCACAGCCCTCCGGACCCAGTTCTTCAGACTCTTCTCAGGCCACTGACACAACCCAGACTTGCCTGGTTGTCGAGGATCAGGCAATGCTCTCCTCCAACAACCCTGAGCAACCTCCAAATCCTCTTTCTGACATTCACAAGAGCCTCCCCACCTTTGCTCTCAGACCCAGCAAAGACCCCAAAGGCACTGGATGCCAAAACCTTAAAGGCA
>NW_005054992.1:9432-15826 GCF_000277835.1 Geospiza fortis
AGCAGGGCATGGAATTGCAGAACATCACAAAGGAAAACACTCCCCACCTCATGACCTCATGCCAGGTGGGGTGAGGCAAGAGCTGCTGCCTCAAAAATGCCCCAAGGCCATGGGACAAGGCTGTCCCGCCCCTCCAGGACCAGCATAAAAGCCGGCCCAGAGCCTCTCTCCCTCACACACTTCTCCCGACTTCTTCTGCTTCTTCCAAGAACCAGGTGAGCCTCAAGCCCCCAACCCTGCTGCTCCTGCACCCCTGGCCCCTCTCTTCCAGCACGCTCAGCCCCAGCCTCAGCAGCCCTCACACCTCCCCACAGCCCCACAACAGCCTCCATGCTCCCTCACCCTCCTGAATCCCTGCCCCTTGCACCCAATTCCCCTGCCCAGCCTCACCCCCCTCTCTTCCAGGCACCCTCCACACCACACCCATGGCCTGCTACAACATCTGCCGTCCCTGCGGACCCACCCCGCTGGCCAACAGCTGCAACGAGCCCTGTGCCCTGCAATGCCAGGATTCCCGTGTCATCATTGACCCTTCCCCTGTGCTGGTCACCCTGCCAGGACCCATCATGACCTCCTTCCCCCAGAACACCGCTGTCGGATCCACCTCCTCTGCTGCCGTGGGCACTGAGCTCAGTGTGCAGGGACAGCCCATCTCTGGGGGCTTTGGTGGCTTTGGTTATGGCCTTGGCTATGGCCGTGGATTTGGCTATGGGCTGGGAGGCCTGGGCTGCTATGGCAGAAGGGGCTATGGCTCCATCTGCTAAGGGCCCTCAGCACCACCCCTGACACCAACCAGCCACTCCCTGGAACTCATCTCAGGCATTGAGGACGCATCTCTGTACCAAGGCTCTCAAATGGACTCAGCATTTCCAGCTCCTGCTCTCAGGGCACCAAGCCAGGCAGTAGCCATGGGGGCAGCCTGAGTTGTCCCGAAGCATGGCCCATCTGCCTCCTGCTCTTTTCCTGCTCCCTGCTCTGCATGGACACTCCAGCTTTGTCCAGCCCCTTCTGCTGCAAACCCCTTCTCCCAAGCCAGAGACTATCGGGCACCTCTGCCAGGCTGCTCCCATGGCAGAGCAGGAACACCTTGATGCTCTGGCCAAACCTCCAAGAAAAGCTGCTCTGCTGATGGTCACCCTGGTCACAACCCAGACCAGCCCCCTTCCACTGGCTGCTTCTGAGTTTATACATTTTGTCCTCAATAAAGTTTTCTTGCATCACAACCTCACGTGGGTCTTTCTTTCTTCTCCCAGAACTCCTTCAGTGTCACTCAGTGCTAAGGGAAATTTGTGCAGGCAGTTGGTGTGGATGACAAAGTGCACCAAGGCCTGTCTTAGGAAATATTGCTCCAGTTCCACTGTCCCCAGCACAATTTGGCCTTTCATTGCACCACACAAACCCCTCACTTGCTTGAGATCAGGCCTGGATGCTCTAGTGCAGGTGTTTGCCTACCTCTGACAAAAACCCCTCGTGGTCTCTGTGTTCACTTTTGGTTTCAGCACCTCATCATCTCCGAGACTCCTCTACAGGTCTGCTTCAGCAGGTCCTTTCCTTCCTTCTCATCGATGGCCCTACCTGGCAAGTCATGAGCTGAGAATTCCTTGCCTTTCCCCACACCCACAGCGTCATATCCTTCTCTTGGGGTTGTGTCCATCCCACCTTGGCAGCAGATTTTAAGTGCAAGATTTAGAAAACACATTCTGGTATTTATGGCTCATGTCAGGGTGGGCTCAAGATGTGACCAAAGCTTTGGAGAGGTGGGGTGTAATCACTGAGGTCACCCCGTGGTACTTCTGTGCTGTGGCTTGTGGCTGTGTGGGAGGAGTTGCCCTCACTCTCTGGCAGCCCTGTCAGGCTGGTTTGCATTTTGCAGCTCTGCCAAGTAGGAGATGTTGTACCTTCAATCACATACCCTCCCTCCATGCTTTCCTCCCAGCTGGCAATTGCTGGCATTGAAACATCTTTTTCCTGTGCCTTGTGTGTTTCTTGGTGCCCCTCTTGCTTTTAGAGTTTTGATATCCAGGGTCTTTTGGGTTGTTTCTTGGGCTAGGGACTGAGGTCACTGTGGGAATTCAGGACATCCCTCTGGCTGTCCTGGATTGCCAGAACCCCTTCCAGGGGCCTCAGAGATCCTGGCACAGAGCCTAAGACACCTGATTATAACTTTGATTATGACCCATGGAAAAAGTTACCAACTTTATATGAAGATCTGCAAGCCATGAAAGTCTAAGTAGAATAATAATTAGTTTGTCACGAGGTGAAAAATAGATTTTTTGGAGTTTTTAAAATAAGGGTTTGGGGGGAAGATGGACGAATCTGGTTGTGTCCAGCCTTTCTCCTTCTTGGCCTCCATCTTCGGCTGTGGTGCTGGCACTTTTATATTAGAGTAGAAGCTCACTGTCTAGCATAGGGAAAGTTTCTCTTGTGGTTGTGGTTGAGAAGAAATGGACCAGGAGGTGTCCCTGGGTGGGAAAAGGGACCCCAAGGTTCAAGGGAAGAAGTGGGAAAGGTGTTGTAATCAGGCAGAGGGAGGTGACTCTTCTTTGTCTCCTGAAAGTTGGTGACATCCCATGTGAGGTGTTCTGAGCAGTCCTGGGCTCCACAGTGTGAAAATGAAATCCGTTTAATGAATCTAAACCATTTCAGGGCCAGCAATGCTCTAAAGTGTGAGAATGAAATCCATTTAATGAATCTAGATCATTTCCGGGCCAGCAATGTTGTAAAGGGGCTGCGGGGAACTTTCCTGGAGGAGATGCTGAGAGAGCTGAGACTCTCAGGGGGCGAGATGGACAGGGGTGTATTATCCGTGTTTGCAAATCCCTGATGGAGGGGGATGGAGACAAGGGAGCCCGGCTGTTCTCAGCACTGCACACGTGCAAAGCAAGAGAGCAAGGCAGAAGTGATAAGAGATTTAATTCCATGGGCAAAGACAAGAATCTTTCATTGTGGGGGTGGGCACAGAATGGTAGGGGTTATAGAGTGGAAGAGGTGGTGGAGTCTCGATCCTTGGAGATCCAAATCTGACCTGTCCATGGTTCTGGAATGTTCTCCTGTTGGTTTTGCTCGAGCAGTGCAGTTGAAGCGCTTGCACTCCAGGGCTCCTGCCCAAGAGGCTGATGTTGTTTCTCTCCTTGCTGGAAGGCTTCAGGGTCATGGCCAGGAAGAGAGTTTGTCAAGTGTGCACAGGCATGGAGTGACTTTTCCATTTTTGTGCCAGGGAGAGAACTTTTGTGCCCAAGACTTTGGTGTAGAAGCTCGCAGGGTATGTGACACGTACTGCAAGATGTCCCTTCCTGAGCTTCCTATGCCTATTAGTTATTTCTATAACTAATTTGTTGTTAGTTGTTTTGAGATATATGTAATCAAAAGTGTTGTTGCCCTGCTCCACACACCCCCAGTGCCTCGTTCAGCTCTAGAATGTGGTGGGTGAGGATGTAAGACCATTGGAAGAAAAAACATAAGGAGGCATCCCAGGTTTAAAGCAGGAAAACTTTATTGATGTGAAAGAATGAAGAGGCAGGGGAAAGAAGTGGAAATAATCTGTTGTGAGGTGTGAGTACACTGACGATCAGCCAAGGTACTTTGCTTGCAGGAGCTGTTGCCAGAGGCCAGAGCTGGTGGTGTCAGGGGTGGTGCTGAGGGCCCTTAGCAGATGGAGCCATAGCCCCTTCTGCCATAGCAGCCCAGGCCTCCCAGCCCATAGCCAAGGCCAAAGCCAAATCCCCCAGAGATGGGCTGTCCCTGGGCATTGAGCTCAGTGCCCAGAGCAGCGGAGGAGGTGGATCCGACGGCGGTGTTCTGGGGGAAGGAGGTCATGATGGGTCCTGGCAGGGTGACCAGCACGGGAGAAGGCTGGATAACAACTCGGGAATCCTGGCATTGCAGGGCACAGGGCTCGTTGCAGCTGTTGGCCAGCGGGGTGGGTCCGCAGGGACGGCAGATGCTGTTGCAGGCCATAGGTGTGGTGTGGAGGGTGCCTGGAAGAGAAGCAGGTAATGCAGGGCAGGGGTGAGGCAGGGGCAGTGATGCAGGAGGGTGAGGGAGTGTGGAGGCTGTTGTGGAGCTGTGAGGAGGTGTGAGCGCTGCTGAGGCTGGGGCTGAGCGTGCTGGAGGAAAGGCTCCAGGGCAGCAGGGGAAAGAGGGTCAGGGGATTGAGGCTCACCTGGTTGTCAGCAGGAGAAGGCGTCCAGAGAAGTGTGTGAGGGAGAGAGGCTCCGGGCCGGCTTTTATGCTGGTTCTGGACGGGCGGGACATCCTTGTCCCATGGCCTTGGGGCATTTTTGAAGCAGCAGCTCATGGCTGGCCCAGCCTGGTGAGTCATGAGGTGGGGAGTGTTTTCCTTTATGCCATTCTGCAATTCCATGTCCTGCTCTTGAAGCTGTGTCCCTCTGACCTTGGAGGCAGCTTTCAGAGATGGTATTTGGGTGGATTTGATTGTTGCATGTGTGTCTGAATAAACAACCAGAGCCCAGCAGAGATGCGATGTCATCAGTGAGGTCATTTTGTGGTACTCATGTGCTGTGGTTTGTGGGTGCCTTGTGAAGACCGGGACTCTTTTCTGTGCCACTGGATGTGCATCAGTCATTGTGTTGCGCCCAGGAATGCTGATGGAGCTGCTGATGTCCTGGGGAGGTCACTCTGCAATAACTTGGCAGGTTTCTGTTTCCTTTGAGCACTTCCTAACGAATGAAAGAGAGCTCTTGGCCTTGTGTCTTGAATGGGATCAAGGGAGAGAATCCAGCAAAGCAGAGGTTGGTCAGGCAGAACTTGTTCCATTTGTCAGGTCTATTTGGATTTCTGCAATCTACCCAACCGCATACACTGTCATTTAAAGCATATTCCTTGACCTCATTCATGAATCCAATAAACAAACAACAAGCCCATGTTTGCCCAGGCTGGTCTGTGATGTCCATTCTCCTATTCCGCATTCAAGCCACAAGGTTTCATAATTTAAAACCTGCAAGTCTTAATATTTTGTTCCTGTTAGTAACAGCTAATTGTTTCTAATGGATGATCAGTGAGCTCCTCCTCCCTCCTATGTCATAGTGCTGGCATTTCTTTGTGGAATTCTGCGATTCCAAGCCATTTTCTTGAGGTCTTGTCCATCTGACTTTGACGGCAATATTTAAATGCAAGTATTAGAGGTTGAATGCTGGTGTTGATGGCCTTGTCAGGGCAAGGTGAAGACGTGACCAAAGCCACCTCATCAGTGAGGTCACCCCAGGGCTCTCATGTTCTGTGGTTTGGGGGTGCATTGTGAAGATGGGCCTCAAACCATCATGGCTCTGTCAGGCTGGTCTGGGCTTTGCAGGAACACTGCTTGTGAGGGTCTGCTCCTTTCATCCCAGCTTCCATCCCACCATGCTGCCATCTCTCCAGGTGTTTTTGTATACCTGACCTTCCCAGCTGTGGATGGGGAAGTAATCCTGGTGTTCAGGGAGGATCCCATGCTGCCCTAAATTTTGTGTTGGTCCATCCATAGCGCTCATCCCATCTGGGCTCAGCAAGGTCACCCTGTGGGGTCACAGTGCTGGGCTCTACCTGACACATGGAAAGGGAAAATTGCGAAGGAGAACAAGACGTGAGGAGAACAATACCTCAAAAATTAATTAATCAATCCTTAGACCAAGTACCCTTTGCAGAAAAAAACTCCAGCAGTTCCCAAGACAGGATTAGGAAAAGAAATAAAAGCAAACTGAGGGCAGTGTCCATCCTTTCACCCACCACTTCAGGAACTACATAGCGGAACATGGACACAGACGTGGTTGACCAAGAGCAACACAGGGAGACCGAGACAATGATGGAATTGGAGCAGCCTTAAAATGAGATGAAACTAGACACCTGGAATTTCAGGCAGGAGACAAAATGCAAATGGGAGATGTTGTCAATATGCCATGGCATGACCTAGTCTTAAACCCCCAGTTTTCCAAAGCTTTTGTTGAATCCTCTGCATGTCCTGACACTTGCTATCAACAAGATATTGGTTGTTAATTCTCTCAACTAAGAGGTTATACCAAAGTCAGATGGACACAGCCTCAAGGGAAAGAACACGGAATTGCAGAGTTGCAGGAAAGAAACCACTCCCCGCCTCATGACTCACCAGGCTGAGCCAGCCAAGAGCTGCAGCCTCCAAAATGCCCCTAGGCCATGGGACAAGGCTGTCCCGCCCCTCCAGGACCAGAATAAAAGCCGGGCCAGAGCCTCTCTCCCTCACACACTTCTCCTCAAGCCTTCTCCTGTGCAGACAAAAAGGTGAGTCTCAATCCCCTGACCCTCTTTCCCCTGCACCCTTGGCCTCTCTCTCTTCCAGCACCCTCAGCCCCAGCCTCAGCAGCCCTCACGCCTCCCCACAGCACCACAACAGCCTCCACGCTCCCTCACCCTCCTCCATCAC
>NW_005054992.1:16081-18743 GCF_000277835.1 Geospiza fortis
TGGGAGGCCTGGGCTGCTATGGAAGAAGGGGCTATGGCTCCATCTGCTAAGGGCCCTCAGCACCGCCCCTGACTCCCTCCACTCCCTGGAACTCATCTCAGGCATTGAGGACTCCTCTCTGGGCCATGGGGCCCTCCTTTCAAATGTGCTTAGCAGTTCCAGCTCCTGCTCTCCGGGCAAGGCAGCAGCCAAGCCTGGGCTGCCTGCAAACATGGCCCATCTGCCTCCTGCTCTTCTCCTCTCCCTGCTCCCTGCTCTCTGCTCTCCCTTTTGGCTCTGTCCGACCCCCTCTGCTGCAAACCCTTTCTTCCAGGTCAGAGACCATCGGGCCCCTCTGGTGGGCTGCTCCCACTGTGGGGCACGAAGTCCTTGATGCTCTGGCCAAATGTGCTGCAAGCAAAGGTCCTGGCCTGTTGTTTACCCTGATTGCACCTCAGCCCAAATCCTTTCCACTGTCTCCTCCTGCTTTTTCAGTATTTTGTCTCAATAAAGTTTTTCTTGCACCACAATTTCAGATGTCTGTTTTCTCTATGGATTCACAATAAACTGGATGTGAACCCTGTTTCCCTTGTGCTGCACCACAGGAGAGTAGGAATCCAGAGTCCAAGTGCCTTCTGGAGAAATTTATGTTGTCTATTAAGGAATCTTCCTTCATGGAGAGGGTGGTCATTGGTGTCGCAGACTGCACAGTGTAGCTGTGGAGTCATCATCCCTGCAGGGATTTAATATCCCTGGAGATGTGTCACGTGGGGACACGGGTTAATGGTGGCTTTGGTAGTGCCAAGGGAATGTTTAGACTTTGTATTTAAAATTTAGCTCTTCTACAACAAAAATATTTTTAAGATGTGATCATTTAGTGGTGGATTTTGTAGCTCTGCTTTAACAGTTGTACTCAATGTCAAGAGGTTTTTCCATCAGAACTTACTCCATGTGTGTGGGTGGCAGGGAAGTCGGTCAAGAGTTCTATCCATGAGGCCAACCCTGTTCAACATCCTCAGCAATGGCATGGGCAGTGGGACTGTCATCCCCTCAGCAAGCAGGCAGGTGGTGGAGTGGCTGAGGCATCACTTGGTTGTGCCACCACTCAGGGGGATCTGGAGACTGAGGGTTAAAGGCGTCTCCTGAAGTTCAGGAGAGGAAAATGTGAAGTTCTGCATCTGGGCAGGAATGGTGATTTGCCCAAGGTCATGCTGGGGGCTGAGAGGCTGGAAAGGAGCTTTGCAGAGCCTGATCCTGTGGTGCTGGTGGAGAATAAAGGAACTACAAAATCTGAATCCTCACCTTCCTGGAAAAGGCATCACCAGTAGCCAAGATAGATTTCTGGCAATTTTTGCCCTGAAGTTGGGAGAGGTGTCCTTTCCTCTCTTGAGAGCACTGGTGAGGTCGTGTGTGGGGTGGTGTGGGCAGTTCTGGGCTGTCCAGGGAAAGAAGCACAAGGGCTTAGTGAAAAAAAGACCAGATCAGGGCGACCAAGACACTGAAAGGGTGGGAGAATAATTCCTAGAGGGCAGAGAGAGCTGGGACTCCCAGGAGACAAGGCAGATCCCTGATGGCAGGGAATGAAGTTGAGGAAGCCTGGCTGTTTTCAACAGTGTACACAGGAGAAAGAAAGGGTGGAAGGGAAGAAGAGAAAACAGATGGAATTCCCTGGCAAAGGAAGGCAAGAATTTTTGAGTGTGAGAGTGGTCTCGGAGTGGAAAAGCTGATGAAGTGTCTGTTGGAAGAACCAAAACTGAGCTGGCCATGGTCCTGGAAATGCTGTCCTTGCTGACTTTCCTTGAGGAGAGGGAAATGAGGCGCCTGTATTCCAGAGTTCATGCCCAAGTGGAGGATGTTGTTCCTCCTGTTTGCTGGGTGAGTTCAAGAGTCCTGATGGGGAAGAGAGTATTTCACGTGTGTGCTGGCACAGAGAAACTCTCCCAGAGCCAGGAGCAGGAGAGCATGGATGTGTCAAAACCTTTGGGGCAGTGGGTCCTTGGTTTGTGTCACGTTCTGGAAGGTGTGTCCTTGTCCCCTCCTTCCAGTGCCTGTCTTGGTTATTGCTGGTGGTGACATCTTACCTAAGAGAGGTGTTCTGCTTCTTTTCCATCCACATCAAGGGCCTATCTGGCATTTTATGGATGGGGATATGAAGCCATTGGAATTCAAAAAGATGAGGAGCCATCTCAGACTTTGATGCAGGAAAACTTTATTGAGGGAAAAAAACAAAGAGAGGAGAAAGAACTAGAAGGAATCCAGTGCGAGACCCAAGTAGGGCGACAACCAGCAGAGGCGATATTCTTGCAGGAGCTGTTGCCAGAGCCCCAA
Source organism: Geospiza fortis (assembly GCF_000277835.1). NCBI lineage: Eukaryota > Metazoa > Chordata > Aves > Passeriformes > Thraupidae > Geospiza > Geospiza fortis. Next base: position 18,389 of record NW_005054992.1, read on the forward strand.
GCACATTCTTGATGTCAGGAGTGGTGCAGAGGTCCCTTACCAGTTGTAGCCATAGCCCCTTCTGCCATAGCAGCCCAGGCCATAGCCATAGCCCTGCCCATAGCCAAATCCACAGCCATAGCCAAATCCACAGCCATAGCCAAATCCACGGCCATAGCCAAATCCACGGCCATAGCCAAGGCCATAGCCAAAGCCACCAAAGCCACCAAATCCCCCAGAGATGGGCTGTCCCTGCACATTGAGCTCAGTGCCCACGGCAGCAGAGGAGGTGGATCCGACGGCGGTGTTCTGGGGGAAGGAGGTCATGATGGGTCCTGGCAGGGTGACCAGCACAGGGGAAGGGTTGATGATGACG
>NW_005054992.1:18909-25245 GCF_000277835.1 Geospiza fortis
GCGTGTGGAGTCTGTTGTGGGGCTGTGGGGAGGTGTGAGGGCTGCTGAGGTTGGGGCTGAGGGTGCAGCCAGAGAGAGCCCAGGGGTGCAGGGGCAGGAGGGTCAGGGGCTTGAGACTCACCTTGTAGTCTGCAGGAGCAGGAGGTGTCAGGAGAAGTGTGTGAGGGAGAGAGGCTCTGGCCCGGCTTTTATTCTGGTCCTGGAGGGGCGGGACAGCCTTGTCCCATGGCCTTGGGGCATTTTGGAGGCAGGCGCTCTTGGCTGGCCCAGCCTGGTGAGTCATGAGGTCAGGATTGTTTTCCTTCATGCCATTCTGCAATTCCATGTCCTGCCCTTGATGCTGTGTCCCCCTGACCTTGGCGGTAGCTTTAATAAATTGGCATTTAGGCAGATTTGATTCCATGTGTGTCAGGGAGGTGTGAATGAACAACCCAAGCCCTGAAGATAGACAATGTCATCAGTGATGTCATTTTGTGGCGTTTTGTGCTGTGGTTTGCGGGTGCCTTGTGAAGACTGGGACTCTGTTCCATGACACTGCATATCCATCAGTCATTGAGTTGCACCCAGGAATGCTGAGGGAGCTGCTGATGTCCTGGGGCGGTCACTCTGTAACAGCTTAGCAAGAACCCACTGCCTGCAAGCCTTTCATGACAGATGAAAGAGAACTCATGGCCTTGTGTCTTGAATGGGATCAAGAGAGAGGACTTTTTAACTGAGAGGCTGTTCAGGCTGAACATATTCCACTATTATGATTCATTTGGATTTCTCCAATTCACATGACAATGTCCTCTGCCATTTAAAATCTATTCCTTGACCTTGTTAAGGAATCTACTAAGGAAACAACAAACTGGGCTTGATCCCTTTTTTCCCAGGTTGGCTGTGACATCAATTAGCTTATTCCGCATTCAGGCCACAAGTTTCGTAACTCATGAGCTGTATTTGTTAACATTGTGTTCCTGTAAGCAAATAATTACTAATGGAGCATCAGTGAGCTCCTCTGTCCTTCCCTGACCAGGTGGGTGCGTGTCTTTGTGGAATTGTGCAATTCCATATCCTGCTCCTGAGGCTCTGTCCATCTGTGGCAGTAACTTTTAATTGCGACTATGAAGAGGTCAAATTTTTCTGTTGGTGATTTGTTGTCAGAGAGGGCTGAAGACATGACCCAAACTTTGGAGAAGTGGGGTGTCATCACTGTGGTCATCGCACAGCCCTCGTGTGCTGCGTTTTGTGGGTGTCTTTGGAAAAATTACCCCAAATTTCTGACTGTTCTGATTGGCTGGTCTGGGATTGGCAGGTGTGCCAAGGAGGAGATGTTGCACCTTCCCTTGCCTTCCATCCCTCCACGCATTTATCCCGCTTGGCAAATGCTGACCTCAGACCTCAACTTTCAATTTGGACACGCTCAGTGGGTGCTTGGGTGATAGTCTAGCCTGAGAGGTTTTGATATTTTTGGTCATCCCTTGGGCTGAGTGCCAAAGGCTGAGGCCACTTGTGATTGTCAGAAAGAGGATCTGGCGGTTGACCAGGGTTGTTGGAGACAAGCATTGCATGATCCTCAACAACCCAGGCGAGCCCAGGTGCCCCCAGTGCCCAGGGTAGCGGGCTCAGAAAAGTGTGAAGGGCTGGGGCCAGTGGCTTGTGGTCAGTGTCCCAAAGTCCAGATGACAGCATGTCCCCATGCTGACCCCCGGTACAACACTGAAAACTTGCTGGGTTCTGGACATCTGCTGGACTTCAGCAAGGGCAGCTGACAAGCGCTTTTTCATGGGAGGAGTCATGCCAGGTAGGAAGAAATATCTGGGTGTCACTTGGAGCAATTGTGCTCTTCTCTGAAAAAGCCTTTGTGGTTCTGAGTTAGAAAAAATGGGGCAGGAGGTGTCCCTGTATCATTGTGGGAAAAGGCATCCCCAGTCTCCAGATGGGGACAAGGGAGAATTTATGTGATGAGGCAGGGAGAGAATGTGGAGGAGACTCTTGGTTTCTTCTGAGCACTGGTGAGGTCCCATGTGAGGTGTTGTTTGCAATTCGAGTCTCCCCAGTGTGAAAATGAAGTCAGCTTAGTGAGTTAGTGAATAGTGACCAGTTCAGAACCACTGAGATTCCAAAATGGTGGATCATTCCTGGATGGGAAACTGGGAGAGCTGGGAGTTACAGGGGATGAGGGTGGACATGGGGGTGTCATCGGTGTGTGCAAATTCCTGATGGCAGAGGATGAAGGTGAGGGAGCCTGACTGTTCTCAGCAGTGACCACACGCAGGACAAGAGGGAAAGGGCAAAGGGAAAAGAGATGAAATGCAATTGCTAAAGAAGGCAAGAAGTTCTTGTTTTGAGCATGGTCATAGAGTTGAAATGGTAGATCCAATACTGAACTGTCCATGGTGCTGGGAATCCTGCGATGGTCATAGAGTGGAAAAGTTGTTGGACTGTTGGCCCTGGCAGATCCAATACAGAACTGTCCATGGTGCTGGGAATCCTGCTCATGTTGGTGTTGCTGGAACTGGGAAGCTGAAGCTCTTGCACTCCAGATTTCCTGCCCAAGCGGAGGATTTTGGGACTCTTATTGCTGGAAGGTTTCAAGAGTCCTGGCAGGGAAGAGAGTTTGCCAAGCGTATACTGATAGAGAGTGACTTGACCAGAGCTGTAGCCAGGAGAGCATGGATGTGTCCAAGGCTTTGGTCTATCAGGTGACAGGTTTGTGTCATGGTCTGGAATGTGTCTCCTCCTGTGCTTCCTATGCCAGACTTTTTTTTTTTTTTTTATTAGTTGTATTTACATATTTTTGAGGGAAGGTGTTGTTGCACATAGCCCAATGGCCTGCTGAGGAGTGGAATGTGCTTGGTAAGGATGTGAGACCACTGGAATGGCAGAAGAACAGGAGGCATATCAGGTTTTGATGCAGGAAAATTTTATTGAGGCACAAGAATGTAGAGACAGGAGAAAGGAGAAGACGGGATCCAGTGTGAGGTGCAGGTAGGACAACCATCAGCTGAGGTGCTTTGCTTGCAGGAGCTGTTGCCAGAGGCCTGAGCTGGTGGTGTCAGGAGTGGAGCCAAGGACCCTTACCAGTTGTAGCCATAGCCCCTTCTGCCATAGCAGCCCAAGCCATAGCCATAGCTCTGCCCGTAGCCAAATCCACAGCCATAGCCAAATCCACGGCCATAGCCAAACCCACAGCCATAGCCAAGGCCGTAGCCAAAGCCACCAAAGCCACCAGAGATGGGCTGTCCCTGGGCATTGAGCTCAGTGCCCACGGCAGCGGAGGAGGTGGATCCGACGGCGGTGTTCTGGGGGAAGGAGGTCATGATGGGTCCTGGCAGGGTGACCAGCACAGGGGAAGGGTCGATGATGACGCGGGAATCCTGGCATTGCAGGGCACAGGGCTCGTTGCAGCTGTTGGCCAGCGGGGTGGGTCCGCAGGGACTGCAGCGGTCGTAGCAGGCCATGGGTGTGGTGTGGAGGGTGCCTGGAAGACAGATAGGGTGAGGCAGGGTCATGGAGGTTTGGGGATTGTGATGGGTGGTATGGGTGAGTGCCTGGAGTTTGGAGGTTGTTGTGGGGCTGTGGGGAGGCGTGAAGGCTGCTGAGGCTGGGGGAGAGCGTGCTGGAAGAGAGGGGCCAGGTGTGCAGGAGTAAGACGGTGAGGGGATTGAGGCTCACCTGGTTGTCTGCAGGAGCAGGAGGAGAAGGCTTGAGGAGAAGTGTGTGAGGGAGAGAGACTCTGGGCCGGCTTTTATGCTGGTCCTGGATGGGTGGGACCGCCTTGTCCCATGGCCTTGGGGCATTTTTTAGGCAGCAGCTCTTGGCTGTCCCAGCCTCGTGACTCATGAGGTGGGGAGTGTTGCAGTTCTGCAATTCTGTGTTCTTCCCTTGGGTCTGTGTCCATCTGACCTTGGCAGAACATCTTAATTGCAGGAATTGATGACCATTATCTCGTTGTTTATGGTGTGTGTTAGGACATGTAAAATACTCAGCTGAATCTTAGGGTAATTGGTGTGTCGTAAGTAAGGTCATACCACAGCATATTGATGACATCTCCTGTTTGCATTCTTGTCTCCTACCTGAAAGAATTCCCAGTTTTCTCACCTTGTCCTCGTTTTGAGGATACCCCAGTCCTGTCAGTGTCATGGTGTCCCTGCAGCACTCTTGGTCAACCATGTCCACGTTCTTGTTCCACCGGGGATCTCTACCAGTGGTGTGAACCAGGACAGTCCACTCCATCAAACTTTCCAAAGCTCAGGCACATGGATTCCAAGGGTGGATTAATCAAAGGATGGGGAACTTTGCTCCTCATGTGTCCCATTCTCCTTATCCTGCAGCATTTTTCCTTTCCATGGGTCAGGCACAGTCTAGCACTCAGACCCCACAGTGTGACCTTGCTGGTCACAGCTGCGACGAGCGCTGTGGATGAACCAACTCAGGACTTTGGGGAGCATGGGAGGCCATCCTAAATCAGAGGGATTGATTTCCCATCTCCAGCAGGAAAGGCTGGAAATACAGACAGGCTCTGAATGTTGGCAACATAGTGGGGATGGAGAGAAAGGGCATTTCCTCACAAGCAGTGCTCCTGCAAAGCCAGACAATCCTGACAGAGCTGTGATGACTCGGGGCCCCACTTCACAATGTGTTGCACTGTTTAAGGGTCCCCAGGATGAGGGAAGAGATAAGAATCTTGACTCCATGCTTCAGAAGGCTGATGTATTATTTTATGATATATATTATATTAAAAGAAAATTATTTATTAGACTATACTAAAGAAAGAGAAAAAGAAGACCTCAGAAAGCTATAAAGGAATGAATAATAAAATCTTGTGACTGACCAGAGTCCCGACACAGCTGGACCTGTGATTGGCCATTAATTAAAAACACATCACATGCTGGGCAAACAATTCTCCAAATCACATTCCAAAGTAGCAAAACATGGAGAAGCTGAAGCTTCCCAGCTTCTCAGGAGAAAATATCCTAGCAAAAGGATTTTTCAGAAATATGCCTGTGACAACAATGCACCCCAAAACCGGGACACACCAGTGCCATGGGGTGACCTCACTGATGACACCCCATCTCTCCAAGGATTTGACATGTCTTCAGTCCACCATGACACACGGCATCAACACCTGCCCTTAACCTCTAAGACACTTAAAATCTGCCACCAAGGTCAGGTGGATACGGCCTCAAAAGAAGGACATGGAGCTGCAGAATTCCACAAAGGAATGCCCACACCATGACATAGGAGGGAAGACGACTGTGCTGACCAACCATTAGTAATTACTAGGTTTTGCTAGCAGGAACAGATTATTAAGACTAAAAGGATATGAGATATGAAAACTTATGGGATGAATGCAGATTAAAGGCAAGGACATCACAGGCCAGCCTGGGAAAAAAGGGATCAAGCTGAGTTGTTTAATGGATTTGTTAATGAGGTCAGGGAATGTGCTTTAAATGACAGAGTACAATGTCAAGTAAAGATGAGAAGTCCAAATGGACCATGACACCAGAACAAGTTCAACCAGACCAGCCTCTACTTTTCCAGATGTTCTCTCTTGATTCAGTTCGAGGCACAAGGCCGTGAGATCTCTTTAATCTGTAGGAACACTCCCAATTCACAATAATATTTCCATGTTATTGCAGAGTGACCTCCCCAGGACATCCGTAGCCCCCTCAGCATTCCTGGGTGAAACACAGTGACTGATGGACATCCAATGGCACAGAACAGAGTCCCAGTCTTCACAAGGCACCTGCAAACCACAGCACACGAGTGCCAGAAAATGACCTCACTGATGCTATCACAACTCTCCTGGGCTCTGGTTGTTTATTCAGCCCTTCGTGACACACATGGAACAATCAAATCCACCCAAATGCCATCTCTCACTTCAAAGCTGATGTCAAGGTCAGATGGACACAGACTCAAGAACCAATCATGACACTGCAGAATTCTATGAACAAAAATACTCCCCATGTCATGACTCACCAGGCGGGGCCAGGCAAGAGCTGCTGCCTCCAAAATGCCCCAAGGCCATGGGACAAGGCTGTCCTGCCCCTCCAGGACCTGCATAAAAGCCGGCCCAGAGCCTCTCTCCCTCACACGCTTCTCCTCAAGCCTTCTCCTCCTGCTCCTGCTGACAGCCAGGTGAGTCTCAATCCCCTGACCCTCCTGCTCCTGCACCCCTGGCCCCTCTCTTGCAGTACGCTCAGCCCCAGCCTCAGCAGCCCTCACACCTCCCCACAGCCCCACTACACCCTCCAAACTCCCTCACCCTCCTTCATCACTGACCCTCCAACCCCCACACCCTGCCCTGCTTCACCCCCCTCTCTTCCAGGCACCCTCCACACCACACCCCTC
>NW_005054992.1:25429-29438 GCF_000277835.1 Geospiza fortis
ATGGCCACGGATTTGGCGACGGGCTGGGCTATGGCTACGGGCTGGGCTGCTATGGCAGAAGGGGCTATGGCTACAACTGCTAAAGACCCTCAGCACCACTCCTGACACCAACCACCCACTCCTTGGAACACACCCCAGGTGCTGCAGGCGCCTCTCTGGGCCAAAGCTGTCAACTGGCTCAGCACTTCCAGCTTTTGCTCTCAGGGCACCAAGCAAGGCGGCAGCCAAGGGCCCAGCCCACACTGCCTGCAAACATGGCCCATCTGCCTCCTGCTCTTCTCTCACTCCCTCTCAGATCTGTCCGGCTCCTTCTGCTGCAAATCCCTTCTCCCAAGCCAGAGACCATTGGGAACCTTCACTATCAGGTTGCTTCTACTGTGGAGCAGGAAGGCCTCGATGCTCTGACCAGCTGAGCAAGCAAAGGAGCTCAGCTGATGGTTGCCCTACTTGCACCTCAGACCACTCCCTTCCTCTTGCCACTCATGACCTCTCACTCTTCTTTTGCCTCAATAAAATTCTCTTGCATTGCAGCGTTGTTATGTCTCCTTTTCCTTCACGGGCACACACTGGCACAGTTTGCTCTTCCCTTGGATACCACAAACCCTTCACTTGAGTGATCCTATGCCTGGATACTCCAAGGCAGATCTATCCCTGCCTGTGACACAAGCCCCTCCTGGGACATGTTTTTACATTGGCTACACAGCAGTTGCTCCAGTTCCTCACTATCTCTTTAGCCCTGATACAGATCCACATGAGCAGGTTCTTACCCTTGAGGCCCCAAAGCTGAGCACAGAGCTCCAGTCTCACCAGAGCAGAGCAGAGCAGGGCAGAGGGTCAGAATTCCCTGCTCACCTGCTGCCCACACTGTGGCAGTGTCTGTTTGGTGTGTTCACATGGTCAGGGCATGTCCAATTCTTCATCCACCAACATCCCAAGTCCTTCTCCTCAAGCATACTCTTAATTGACTCATTAGCCATCCAACATCCATTACTGAGATAACTCCAATTCAGATTTAGGATGCTGCGTTTCATCCTGTTCACCTGCATGACAATCACACTGCCCCAGCCTGTCAAGAGCTCTCTGGACACCATCCCTTCCCTCCAGACAATCAGCCACACTGCTCACCTTGATGTCATTCCCATTCTTGCTGAGGGGACACTCAATTCCCTGTGCCTGACAAAATGGGAAGTGATAATGGTCCCAATACGAGCCTCTGTGGGTCACCACTCATCCCTGTTCTCCTCACAGATATGGAGATGCTGACCAAAACTGTGAGTGACACCAGCCTGTCCATTTTCAAGTCCATGCACATGATATCAGTTGCTCTTCCGTCATTCACCAGTGTTGGAACCCCATCAAACTTTTCAGGAAGAATTTGCCCTTCATGGAAATGGGAGCAGCAACAGGGGAGGGGCGAGCCAGGCCTTTGAGGCCTTGAGATGTGGCAAGTGCCCAGAGCTGAGGCCCATTCTCTTGGAGGGTTTCTCTTGAGGAAATGGTGTTTGGCTGAGCTGTGTGTCTGCTCTGTGTCAGTGACTCAGCCTGGGCATGAGGAGCGAGCTGTGGCTGCTCTTGGACACAACCCTTTTGTGAAGCCTTTGGTGCTCCTTCCCGTTCTACACTCTGAGAGCAGCTGAGCAGGTCCAGGTTGCTTGAGAGTGCAGTGAGGGGCCTGAGAGTGGCTGAGGGGCTGAGGCCAGAGGTGTCTGATCAGTGGCCCAAAAGTGCAAATGGAGGTGAATCCCCAGTACTGCAGCCCAGGAGTCAGATCCATGGGGCCAACTCTGTTCTACATCCTAAATAATGAGCTGGGCAGTGTTGTCCCCTCAGACATGTAGCAATTTCAGTAATGGATAATAGATAGGTAATGAGTTGATTGAGAGCATGCCCAAGGAGGACTTGAGGTGTTGATGGATGAAGAATTGGACATGCCCTGGTCACATGCACTCACTGACCAAAACCCCTCCCTGTCCTGGGCTCATCACCACAGCATGGGCAGCAGGTGAGGGGAGATTCCAGCCCCTGCTCTGTTCTTCAGAGGCTGCAGATGTGTGTTCGACTCTGGGAACCTGAGGATATGGAAGATATGGGCCTGCTGAAGCAGAGCTGTAGATGACCCTGGAAGATGATGAGGGTCTGGAGCAACTGGTGTCCAGCCAAAGTGAAAACAAGACCCATACACACCTTCTATTAGAGACAGGGATAGACCTGCGTTAGTGTATACAGGCCTGGGAACAAGCAAGGGAAGTCTGGAATGCACCAGAAAGGCAAAGTCTGGCTGTGTATGTCAGTGAAGGAAAGGAGACATCCGAGGCTGTAATCCAAGAGAATTTTATTGAGCTAAAAGAACAGTGGAAGGTCATGAGCATCCACTGGGAAAGAGAAGGGCAAGTCAGGGGTGCAAGGAGGGTGACCATCAGCCAAGCTCCTTGGCTTGCAGGAGGTTTGGTCACAGCACCAAGGCCTTCCTGCCCCACAGTGGGAGCAGCCAGGCAGAGGTGCCCAATGGTCACTGGCTTGGGAGAAGGGGTTTGCAGCAGAGGGGACTGGACAGAGCTGAAGGGGCAATCTAGAGCATGGAGTGGGAGAAGAGCAGGGGGAAGATGGGCCATGTTTGCAGGCAGCCTGGGCTGGGCCCATGGCTGCTGCCTTGCTTGGAGGCCCTGAGAGCAGGAGCTGGAAGTGCTGAGCCAGTTGAAAGCTGTGGCCCAGAGAGGTGTCTGCAACATCTGGAGCGTGTTCCAAGGAGTAGGCGGTTGGTGTCAGGAGTGGTACTGACAGACCTTAGCAGATGTAGCCATAGCCCCTTCAGTGCTGAGCCAGTTGAAAGCTGTGGCCCAGAGAGGTGTCTGCAACAACTGGAGCGTGTTCCAAGGAGTAGGTGGTTGGTGTCAGGAGTGGTACTGACAGACCTTAGCAGATGTAGCCATAGCCCCTTCTGCCATAGCAGCCCAGGCCTCCCAGCCCATAGCCAAATCCACGGCCATAGCCAAGGCCGTAGCCAAGGCCAAAGCCAAATCCCCCAGAGATGGGCTGTCCCTGCACACTGAGCTCAGTGCCCACGGCAGCGGAGGAGGTGGATCCAACGGCGGTGTTCTGGGGGAAGGAGGTCATGATGGGTCCTGGCAGGGTGACCAGCACAGGGGAAGGGTTGATGATGACGCGGGAATCCTGGCATTGCAGGGCACAGGGCTCGTTGCAGCTGTTGGCCAGCGGGGTGGGTCCGCAGGGAGTGGGGAGGTGTGAGGGCTGCGGAGGCCGGGCTGAGCGTGCTGGAAGAGAGAGGAGCCAGGGATGCAGGACCAGGAGGGTCAGGGGATTGAGTCTCACCTGGTTGTCAGCAGGAGCAGGAGGAGAAGGTGTCAGGAGAAGTGTGTGAATGGGAAAGGCTCTGGGCTGGCTTTTATGCTGGTCCTGGAGGGGCGGGACAGCCTTGTGCCATGGCCTTGGGGCATTTGGAGGCAGCAGTTCTTGGCTGGCCGTGCCTGGTGTGTCATGAGGTGGGGGGTGTTTTCCATCACAGAATTCTGCAGTGTCATATCCTGCCCTTCAGTCTGTGTCCATCTGACCTTGGAGGCAGCTTTAGAGTGGGAGTTGATCTTTGGGTAGATTTGATTGTTAGATACATGTCTGTGAAGGTTGGATAAACAAGCAGAGACCAGCAGAGGTGCGATGTTATCAGTGATGTCATTTTGTGACCCTTGTGTGCTGTGGTTTGTGGGTGCCCTGTGAAGACTGGGACTCTGGTGCCACTGGATATCCATCAGTCATTGCATTCCACCCAGGAATGCTGAGGGAGCTGCTGATATCCTCAGAAGGTCACTCTGCAATAATTTGGAAATGTCCCAGTGCCTGGGAGTTCCTCCTGATGGATGAAAACAGGCTCTTGCTCTTGTGTCTTGAATTGGATTGAGAGAGGATCTTGGAAAGTAGAGGCTGTTCAGGCTGCACTTGTTCCCATGAAATTGTCCATTTAGATTTCTAAAATTTACCCAACAAGCCACTCCAC
>NW_005054992.1:32062-32216 GCF_000277835.1 Geospiza fortis
ACTAATCCTTCCAATAAAAAGCTGCCGCCAAGGTCAGATGGACACAGCCTCAGGGTCAGGACATGGAATTGCAGAATTGCAAGAAGGAAAACACTCCACACCTCATGACTCACCTAGCCGGGCCAGCCAAGAGCTGCTGCCTCCAAATGCCCCA
>NW_005054993.1:0-10510 GCF_000277835.1 Geospiza fortis
GAGCTTGAGTCCAAGGCAGCAAAGTGGCATGCCACTATCAATATTGCCAGTGCATTTTTCTCCATTCCTCTGGCAGCAGAATGCAGGCCTCAGTTTGCCTTCACCTAGAGAGGCGTGCAGTACACCTGGAACCAACTGCCCCAAAGGTGGAAACACAGCCCCATCATCTGCCATTGACTGATCCAGACTGCACTAGAAAAGGGTGAGGCTCCAGAATATCTGCAATATATTGATGACATCATTGTGTGGGAGAAGATGGGAGCATAAGCGTTTGAGAAAGGAGAGAAGATCATCCAGATTCTCCTAAAAGCCGTCTTTGCCATCAAAAAGAGCAAAGTCAAGGGACCTGCTCAAGAGATCCAGTTTCTGGGAGTAAAGTTGCAAGGTAGATGGTGTCAGATTCCCACTGATGTCATCAACAAGATCTCAGCAATATCTCCACCATCCAGCAAGAAAAAAACATAAGCTTTGCTAAGCTCCGTAGGGTTTTGGAGAATGCACATTCCTGAGTACAGCCAAATTGTGAGCCCTCTCTACCTGGTCACCTGCAAGAAGAACACTTTCCACTGGAACCCTGAACAGCAACAAGCCTTTGCCCAGATCAAGCAGGTAGCCCTTGGCCCAGTCAGGACAAGATTAAATGTAAAGAACGTGGACTACTCTGCAGCCGGGAGCCATGGTTTGTCCTAAAGCCTTTGGCAGAAGGTGCCTGGTGAGACTCGAGGCCGACCACTAAGATTTTGGAGTCAAAGCTACAAAGAGTCTGAAGCCAACTATACTCCAACAGAGAAAGAAATTTTAGCAGCCTATTAAAGAGTCCAAGTCACCTCAGAAGTAATAGGCACTTCAGAAGTAATAGGTACTGAAGCACAACTCCTCCTAGCACCCCGACTACCAGTGCTGGGGTAGATGTTCAAAGCAAAAGTTCCCTCTACTCACCATGCCACCAGTGCTACATAAAGCAAATGAATTGGTCTCATCACATAGCTCGTCCGGTACTAAAAAACTAAATCACCCTGAAATTCTAAGAATCATTACAAACTAGCCAAAAAGTAACAACTTTAGTCTCACTGATGAAGAAGAACAAGAAGTGACGCGTGCTGAAGAAGCGCCACCATATAACCAACTGCCAGCGGAAGAAACACAATACGCTTTTTTTACTGATGGTTCTTGCCGCATTGTGAAAATGAAACAAAAGTAAAAAGCAGCCATATAGAGCCTCACACAACAGGTTGCAGAAGCTACTAAAAGAGAAAGTAGATCAAGCCAACTTGCTGAACTCAAAGCTGTTCAACTGGCCCCAGTTGTTGTGGTGTGCTGTGGTGGTGTTCTAAGTTGTATTACAGTCTGTTTTATAAGTTGTAGTTTTGTTACTCAAAATGGTTCCAGTATTTTATAAGATGGTTCTGTCCCAGACTCCAGACTCCCTGCACCTGCTCCCTCATGCAGTTATCTGTCGTCACAGGTTTCCATAGTAACTCCCGCCTTTTTGTATCAATTTTCATGTCCATCTATAATCCCCGCCTTGTTTTTCTCATTATCTCAATTTCCCCTCCCCTGTTACTTTGGCAACCCACCTGCCTGTCATTTTTCTGCCCACTCCCCAGCCCCAGAAACTTCTACCCAGGGCAGAAGGTGATTGGTGCAGGCGGGGTTGTCCCTCCTACGTTGTTCCCTCATTTGTTATTGTCTCATGCTCATCATTCTGTTCTGTAATATGATTTGTTTGCTGTGGCGCGCTCCTCCCTTCGGGGAAATCTATAACTGCTCGCCCCTGGGGGCGTATCACTGGCAGTGTGTTGCAGTCTCCCTCGTGATCCGTACCTTTGTGGAGCGTGCCGGGCTCAGCGACAGGCGCAGCTGCACCCAGTCATTTCTAAAAAAGAAAAGTAGCCAAAGCTCTACCTCTACACTGATTCATAAATGGTACCCAATGCTCTGTAGAAATGGCTGAAGAAGTAGAAAGAAGCTAATTACCACTGTAGAAGAAAACCAATTTAAGCTGCTAATGAGGAAAACAACATTGCTACCAGAGAAAGGAAGCTACTGGTAAAAGTCTGCCGCGTAAATGCCCATGTCCCCAGGAGTAATGCTAATGAGGAGCACCAAAACAATCAGCAAGTAGACCAAGCTGTAAAAATAGAGGTGTCAAAAATAGACTTAAATTAGCAACACAAGAGAGAGTTATTCCTAACTCGATGGGCCCATGATGCCTCAAGTCATCAAAGTAGAGATGCCACCTATACGTGGGCACGAGACCGAGGGGTGAATTTAACCATGGACAGTATATCTCAGGTTATCTGTGACTGTGAGACGTGTGCTGCCATCAAGCAGGCCAAGCAAGTAAAGTCCCTATGGTATGGTGGGCAGTAGTCCAAGTACAAATATGGGGAGGCCTGGCAGAATGACTACATCACACTACCCCAGACACGCCAAGGCAAGCACTACATGCTCACAATAGTAAAAGCCACCACAGGATGGTTGGAAACCTGCCCTGTGCCCCATGCTACAGTCCGTAACACCATCCTAAGCCTTGAAAAGCAAGTCCTTTAGAGGCATAGTACCCCTGAGAAAATTGAGTCAAACAACAGGACTCATTTAACAAACAGCCTTATCAACATCTGGGCTAGGGAACATGGCATTGAGTGAGTGTACCTTATCCTCTACCATGCACCAGCTGCAAGCAAAGTGGAAAAGTACAATGGACTGTTAAAAACCACCTTAAAAGCATTGGGTGGGGGATCTTTCAAAAATTAAAAGCAACATCTGGCAAAAGCCACGTAGTTAGTTAACATCCGAGGCTCTACTAACCGAGTAGGCCCTGCCCAATCTGAGCCTTTGCATAGAGTAGATGGAGACAAAGTCCCAGTGGTACATGTCAGAGGTTTGTTAGGGAAGACAGTTTGGATCAATTCTGTCTCGAGTACAGACAAACCCATTTGTGGGGTTGTCTTTGCTCAGGGACCAGGTTGCACATAGTAGATAATGCAAAAAGATAGAAAAACACAATGTGTACCTCAAAAAGATCTAATTGTTGAGTGAGACCTATGTGTAAATATCACTGTTTTCTGAATGTTACTGCCATTGTGTGTGTATAGCTGTATATTAGATGTATAATGTATGTGTTTGTAGAGTTAGAACATATATTAGTTTTAGTAGTAAGCTAACAATATGGGAATAAGAGGTGGAATGTCCTAAGTTAATTATATGATGATTTTATCCCCAATAGTCTGCTCTGTTTATGCTGAATAGTAAGTTTTGCACCTTTAAAACTTGTTCCAAAGAGTGAAAAAAAGAAAGAAGAAGCGAGCAGTTTGTTTTCAAACACCGCACTCACTCCTCCACATTCCAAAGACTGATAAGAGACTGAGTGAGCCAAGCTGCAACCCAGGGAAGGGACTTTTCTGAGTTTGTCATCTCTTTTAGAGCAGCAAGAAGTTTTATTTTTTAATATTGTTTAGGTTTTATTGTTTAATAAACATTTTTTTCCACTTTTCTCCAAAGAAGTATTTTTTCCTGAACTGGTTACAAAAAGACCCAATTGAATTTGCTTTTCTAGAGGAACCCCTTTGGGAGTTCTCTCCTAAATTTGCCCTGAACCAAGACAAACATGCTGATATAACCAGTCACAAAGCAAAATGGAGAATACAGGTTACTACAAGATTTAAGGGCCATTAATAAAATAGTACCAGATATTTATCCAGTAGTAGCTAATCTGTACATATTTTTGACAGTGCTGAAAAGGGAATTTAAATGATTTACAGTGATTGATCTTAAGGATGCCTTTTTCTGCATACCCTTAGAGGAAAAGAGTCAAGCAATATTTGCTTTTGAATGGGAAAGTCCCACCTCTGGATGCAAAGTTCAGTTAACCTGGACCCTCCTACAGAAAAAATTTAAGAATAGCCAAACAATATTTGGAAATCAACTAGGAAAATAATTAGAACAATGGAAGAAAAAATAACGCTGAAGGAGCAGTTTTACAGTATGTGGATGACATTATGCTGGCAGCAGATATGCAGAAGTTGGGAACCTGGAGGAGATCTGTGGGCTATTTCTCCAAACAGCTGGACAAAGTGAGCAAAGGATGGCCAGGATGCTTGTGAAAGATTACTGCAACTGTTCTACTGATCCAAGAGGCCAGGAAGGTCACAACTGCACAGCAAATCATTGTTTTTGTCCCTCACGTGGTGATATCTGTATTAGAGCAAAAGTGGGGGCATTGCCTATCCTCCAGCAGGATGCTCAAATACCAGTTTGTGCCTTTGGAACAGGATAATGTGAAATTAAAGACAACAGCAACCATGAATCCAACCATGTTTCTTGATCCAAAGGCGGTGGGTGAGGGAGCCCTGACGCATGATTGTCTCCAAACCTTCGAACAGGTATATTCCAGCAGAACTGATTTGTGGGATGAACCAATAGAGAATCCTGACTTAGAATTATTTACAGATGGCAGCAGTTTCGTAAAAGATGGAAGATGGATGGGTGGATATGCAGTGGTGACTGCTACTGAGATATTAGAAGCTCAATCTTTACCAATTAACATGTCAGCCCAAAAGTCAGAGATAATGGCACTAAAACAAGCATTGAATTTGGCACCAACTCACAAAAGAGTGAGTATTTGGACTGATTCTAGATACGCATTTGGTGCAATTCATGCTCATGGAGCTATATGGAAGGAAAGAGGACTGCAATCAGCTCAAGGATTGTCTATTAAACACAAAGAAGAAATTTTACAACTTCTGGAAGAAATTCAAAAACCAAAGGAGGTGGCAGTGATGCATTGCAAAGCACATCAATCAGGACAAACTAATATTAGAATGGGAAATTGATTAGCAGAAAAAGCAGCTCGAGGAGTAGCTGAAAAAGTCATCCTGGTGTTAATGCCACAAAAATAAATGAATATATCTGAATTTCAGCCTAATTATGACAGTGAGGATCAATGTTAACAAATATATTAAAAGCCACTAAGACTCAGGGGGGGGTGGTGGCCAACAGGTTCCAGTTCCACCTTCTGTAATGAGGAAAATAATGGGGAAAAATCATAACAAAACCCATTGGGGAATTGAGTCCATGATATCTAGTCTCCAAAACTCTGTACTTAGTGTGGGAATGACTGAAATAGCAAAACCAATAACAGTGAAATGTACAATTTGTTTAAAAAACAATCCCATAAATAGGAAAAGGCCACCTTCTGGAACAATTACACAGGGAAATTCACCTGGACATTGCTGGCAAATAGATTTCTCTGAATTACATAGACAAAATGGGTATAGGCATCTTTTGATATTGGTAGATACATTTTCTGGATGGCCAGAAGCTTTTCCCTGCTGCACCAATAAAACTAGGGAAGTGGTAAAAATCATGCTTAAAGAAATCATACCAATATTTGGGGTGCCACTCAGGATGTCTTCAGATAGAGGCCCACATTTTATAGCAGGTGTGGTGCAACAGCTGAGCAAAACTGGGTTTAAAATGGGACTTAAACATGGGTGAGCACAGTCAAGTGGGAATGTGGAAAGGATGAATCAGACTTTGAAATGACAAATTAGCAAAATGTGCCAAGAAACTTCCTTAAAATGGCCACAGGCCCTTCCTCTGGCTCTTTTGTGAGTAAGAATTCAGCTGTGGTCAAAAACTCAAGTCCCTATGAATTGCTGTATGGACGGCCATATCAAACACCATCAATTCCCAGAGAAATACATTCCAAGGGAGAAACAGATTTAAATGTATACTTGATTTCTTTAGGAAAAACTCTTGCTGGACTGTTGGTTTATAACATTTTTGGGACCAGTTGCTTTGGATGCACCTGTTCACCCATACCAACCTGGGGATTTCTGTATATGTAGACTTAGAATTCTGAACCCTTAAAGGAAAAGTGGAAAAGACCTTTCCAAATCCTCCTGGTGGCCTACACTGCACTCAAAAAATAAAACCCTGGGTTCATCTCACGTGGGTAAAACCACAGCAGAAACAAGACTGACTAACACTGTGAAGGTTTTGGGATTTTTTAAAAAATCCTATTGGTTTATGTATAGAATATGATTTTCTAGGTGTATACTATTTATTGGATCTAGATGAAGATGATAAATAATTGCATATTTATAACAGGAATAAAAACTATGTTGTTAATCTCTGGGAGGGGGAATGTGGTCCTAAAGTTCGTACAAGATTTTGGCAGATTACAGAATATAACTTCTATAACAGCTTGTTTGCCAACACCAACCTCTGCAGAAAATCCAGTCCCATAGGGAGCTTTAGTCAGGAATTTGACAAAAATTTGGGAACACATGGGAAAGAAATAGTACCCATGCCAATTGGACAGGAATGGAAGGAAAATATTCCTTACAGTTGACACATAAGAACAATACTGTTGAGAATTGTAATATCTCAAAACTGGATCTAGAAATAACCTTAGGAAATATCTATCGACCAACAGATTGAACGAATACATCTTGGGGATGTAAAATACCAGAATTTGGAATAGCCCTCAAACAGGATAATGGGAATATATCCAGCTAGTTCAGTGGTGTCTAGACTGGGAAAGGAGTCCAGACCTCCCAGAGAACTCCTTACAGGTGGATATAAAATATCCTGATTTAATAAAATCAAGGCAAAAAGATCCAAGGACAAAGGAAAAGTGGAATTGCACTCAAATATACACTTGTGCTAGTAGGAATCCTGAGGTACAGTGGCTCGTTACTGAGGCCCAGGCTCTAAGGTTGGGATGTGTTTGTAGAAATTATTCTACCTTCCTTAACAATACCTGGTCTCACCTAACAAGCAATGAGACTTGGAGAGATATAGACTGTCATCAGGGCACTGTAAAATCATTAGGACCTACAGAATGGGTAGGAAGTAATGGAATTTGGACCACACATTTGCCCTTGGGAGAATCAAGAGTACAATGGACACTGTATTAACTCTATGTCCCTTGTGGAAGGAGTCATCACTGGGAACCTTAGAGACTTAGATTCAATTACCTCGTTCAGGGTAGTTACTGTGTATCCTGACATGTATTTTCTGTTGTGAGCAAAGCTACTTTCATTTCTGCATAGTTCCCAGTCTGGATCCTCTATTGGCATGTCCTTTAAATCCAGTTGGCTGGAATAAACTTCGATCATTTGTAGGCAATCATGTTCTGGGTTACTTTCTACTTTGGTGGCTGACAGAAACATAGCAGGATTAACAATAGAGGTGGTTTTGAGAGTAATGTCATCCTGTTTCATTAGTACCACTTGTGTAGGGGGTTGATGCTGGCTGGATGCCAGGCACCCACCAAGGCCTCTCTCTTACTCCCCTCCACAGCTGGACAGGGGAAAGAAAATATAACGAAGGGTTCATGAGTTCAGATAAGGACCAGGAAAAATCATTAATCAAATCCTGTCATATCGATTCAAAACAGGCTCAAATTAGAGATATTAATTGAATTTATTGCTAACAAAATCAGAGCAATATAATGAGAAGTAAAAGAAACTCTTAAAAACACCTTCCCAGCTCTACCTCCTCCCCCTGTGGCACAGGGAAACACGGAATGAGGGTTATGGTCAGTTCATCACCCATGGTTTTCCCCTGCTACTCAGGGAGAGGAGTTATTCTCCTGGTGCACTGTGTGGTCCTTCCCATGGGAGACAGTTCTCTGCCAACTTCTCCAACGTGAGTCCATCCCAGGGGCAACAGTCCTCCCCAGACTGCTGCAGCATGGGTCATTCTTCCATGGGATGCAGTCCTTCAAGGACAGGTTGCTCCAGTGTGAGCTCCTCTTTCCATGGGCCTCCCATGGGGTCACAGCCTCCTCTCAGGCATCCACCTACTCCAGCATGGGGCTCCTCCATGAGCTGTGGATGGATCTCCACATCCCCATGGTCCTCCATGGGCTGCAGGGGAATCTCAGCTCTGGCACCTGGAACACCTTCTCCCCCTCCTTCTCCACTGATCTTGGTGTCTGCAGAGTTGTTCTTCTCACATGTTCTCACCCCACTCTGGATACAATTGCAACTGTGCAATCACTTGTTTTTCTTTCTTTTAAAATATGTTATCACAGAGGCATTACCACCCTTTCTAATTGGCCTAGCCTCGACAAGCAGCACATCAGTCTTTGTAGCTGCCAGGGATTGTCTCTGCTGGACAGAGAGGAAGCTTCTAGCAGCTTCTTACAGAAGCCACTGTTGTAGCCCTCCGTACTACCAAAAACAGGCCATACAAACCCAATACACACTTGTTACTTCAGCATTCACCTAGGAGACAGCCAGTAACCCCCTTTTAGTTCCAAGACCGTCTGTACCATATGTGGTACATAGACTGCCATGATTTGTCCCAGAGCCAATTTACAAGCTTCCTGAGTCAACAGCACTGTAGCTGCAACTGCTTGCAAACAGCTCAGCCATCCTTGGCTCACATTATCAAGCTGTTTGGAAAAATATGCAACGGCTTGTCTCTGATCCTCTAGGAATTGTGCTAGAACTCCCAAGGTAATATTTTGTCTCTCATAAGTGAATAATTCAGAAGATCTCACTGGATATGACAAGTCTAAAACTGGAGCTCTTATGAGTGCTTTCTTAAGTTGTTTGAATGCAGCCCAAACATCATCAGTCCATACAATAAAATCTTTGTGGGTGGTTTTTAAAAGTTCATACAAAGGTCCGACTAGTAATCCATAATTACTGATCCACAAGCAGCACCACCTGACCATTCTGAGAAAGGCACGCAATTGTCTCACAGTTCATGGTTTTGGAAGCCAGCAAACAGCCTCTTTTCTTTCTGTGCCTAGTCTCCTCCATCCCTGAAGATCAAAATCTAGATAAATCACAGTCTTCTTCATTACTTGGGCCTTCTCCCTTGATACCCCATAACCATCTAATACTAAAAAGTTTAACAATTCAATAGTTAGGTCTCAGCACTATTCTTTAGTTTCAGTGGCTATGATATCATCAACATATTGTAAGAGAGCCCTTTGTGGATTAAAAGCTCTCCATTCTTCTAATTCTTTTGCCAGTTGATTTACAAAAATTGTGGGGCTATTTTAAAATCCTTGAGGCAGTACAGTCCAAGTCAATTGGGTCTTCCTCTCTGTGAATTTTTCCACTCAAATGTGAATAGTTCCTGGCTGTCATGGCTTAGAGGTATGCAGAAAAAGGCATGAGTCCTGGTGACACTGACAATTGTGATATATTCATGTCTTGAGGATTATTTGTATCCCATAACTGTTTTTGGTTTTGTTTTGTGTCTGGAATGGTCACTGCCTTTCCTGGCTCCAGGAATATCGGGATGGGTGATGGGTAGCCCAGAATCCTGTGGAGACTGGGGGCTAGGGGCTGCTTGTTCCTTCTGGTGGGGGTGATCGACTCAGTGGCCATGCAGCACCGTGCATCTGATTTGAGATCCTGTAGCCCTGTGATTTTTGCCTTTTTCTTCTTTCCCTCGTGGTTTGTTTTTTCCTTCAGCAGTGTGACTAAGGCTTGCCAGTTTGCTTCTCTGCTCCTGGGAGCCCAGAGCCAGTGTGTGCTGTGCCGGGACCTGGGAACCGGGAGCACCCCTTCCTCTGCCAGGCTGTTCCCTCTGCACAGCGGCCTGACCCTGGGGCTAACCGTTGCTGGTGAGCTGTGCAAAGGAGAAATCTCCCACCCAGCCCCCACTGTTTTCTGCCGCTGCCTCATGGTTTTTGCTACACTTTAGCCTGACACCCTGCGTCCACCAGGACCCCCCGCTGCTTCTGCTTCTGCCACTGCTTCGGGGTTAGTGCTACACTTCGATTCACCATCCCCAGGGGTCTGCTGTTCCAGCTGTTGCTCCTAGGTTCCTGCTACAGTCAATTTTGCCACCTAGAGTGGCACTGAGACCAGCTGCTCCCCCTGAGTTTGCAAAGAAAGCTACCTCCTTTTTTCTCCCCTATTGCCTTGAGTTGCCATTGCCAGTGGAGAGGCGGCTGGGTGGCCATTGCCAGGGGAGAGGCGGCTGAGCTCATGCCTGCAGCCATGGAGGAATTATTGCACCTGCCCTGCCCGGCCGAGAGCCAACAGTGCCTCTGTCGGCTGTGGCTATAGCTACACTAAAGGGGAGGTTGCTTGACAGCTGAGAGAAGGCTGTTATTGAGATTCTGGTTTTTTGTTGTTGTTGTTGCTGTTCTTGTTGTTTGTTTGCCTTGTCATATATATACATATATATATGTATGCCTATTCTAGTAAAGAACTGTTATTCCTTTTCCTATATCTTTGCCTGAAAGCCCTGTAATTTCAAAGTTATAATAATTTGGAGGGAAAGGGGTCATATTTTCCATCCCAGGAAGGTTCCCCCCTTCCTTGGCAGATACCTGTCTTTCAAACCAAGACAACTCCTCACTTAACTTCCATTTCAGGGTATTTAATACCAAATAACTAGCCAAAAATTCTACATTTTCATTCCCCGGTGTCATGGTTTGACACTGGCACAATGCCAGTGCCCCATGAAAATATACTTCCCTGGTGTTTGCTGTGAGATGTGACCAGGAAATAAGCAAAGCAGGCCTCTA
>NW_005054993.1:13385-16092 GCF_000277835.1 Geospiza fortis
TGAGAGCACTGTACATGGAAGGAGGATGTCACGATGGCAGATTTCCTCCGGGCAGTGCCACGTGTGACATGGAAACACAAGAGGTTGCAACTGTGTTTCCTGGGGAAGACTATGGTACTAGAGAGACTCCTCTCTCCCTTGATGAACTGAGAGTTAGTGATCTGAGAGGTGGTAACTGAATTAAGAATCCAAGGTTTTGTCTCACAGTGCTTGGTGGAAACTGGGTGGGGGGAGGAGGAATGTTTTGGAAGGTTTTCATCCTGAATTTTGTGTGTTCCTTTTATTATACTTGTAGGTTAATAAAGTTTTTTTCTTTATTTCTAAGATTGAGCCTGCTTTGCTCTGTTTCTGGTCACATCTTACAGCAGCCATTTGAGAAAATATATTTTCATGGGTGCACTGGCACTGTGCCAGCGCCAGCCCCTGACACAGGTACATCCAGTAGGAGATTCAGTTGCCCCAGTAACCCCCCCCTGGGTCAGCCCCTTGGAGTCTGTCCAAGAGCTTCTTTGCCCCACTTCTTGTTATGACTTCTCAGATTCTGGTTGGAAAAAATGTCCTTCTTGGCAATAAGACTAAACAGTATTTCAGGAATGTGTTAGAAGGTTAGTTTATTGTTATAAAATCTAAGACAAAGAGCAGGAAAAATACCAGGAGCTACACAACTATGCAATGATATTCTACAGAGCTACAAATATATGAAAAATACATATAAAGCAAAAATCTTTAGGTATCACGGCCACTGTTCACGGTGAACTGTCAGTGGACTGGGAATTTCTCTTAAGCACTCACCCTCACTGGAAGCAACCCTTACCATCTGCGTGGGTGTTTCCAAGGCAAAAGACTGGGCCTTTCTCGGGGTCGGCTGCTTGTTCTCTGCCCCCGAGGTGAGTTGGGTGGTCCAGGGAGCGACCCCAGGCTCTGAAGAATGAGACTGGACTCTTTGCTGTTCGGTCTTCAGGTTGTTTATTAAGTCTTATCTACAAAATTTTCTTCCACGTATATCATATTTACCTTTACCTTCCAATACCTATCACCCATGTTGGACAGTGCACCCCTTCCCCAAACCAATCCCTGAGTGCCAACACCACAGCAGAAGATGGAGAACAAGAAGAAGAAGGAAGAAGGATGAGACACGCCCTGTTCCCTCCATCTTGTCCCCATTACCTTTATACAAAATTTTTTAAAACTTATATTTTCACCCTGTGTACACCTTATAAAAACACCCTTTAAACCTGTGACACCTTCCAGCCCTCATACCAAACTGGCAATTCATTTGCAGGATCGAAATCCAGCCACCAAGTGTTCCGGGCATCATGCCAAGATCTCCGAGCCCCCTGACGGGGTTTCGGCTCTCGACGTGGTCTCGGGGGACTCCTCACATCCGAAGTGATGTGCAGAGTTCCCACACCTTCCTTTCGAATTATTATAATTTTGGAATTAAGGGGCTCTCAGGCAAAGATATGGGAATAGGAAAAACAGTTCTTTACTAGTATGTATAACAAGGCAAACAAACAACAATAACTATGGCATTAACAACAAACAGAACCAGAAACCCAGTAACAGCCTTCTCCAGCCGCAGGCTCTTTCCCCTGTGGTGTAGTGATGGTCACAGCCAGCAGGGGTGCTAGTGGCTTCTGGTGGGCAGGGCAGGTGCGATGATTCCCCCGCGGCTGCAGGGGGTGCTGTGGCACGAGTTCGGGGAGCATGCGATAATGGCAAACTTGAACGAGATGAGAAGGCATGGAAGAAAGGCTTGCTTTACAAACACCCCAGGGGCATCTGATCGCAGTGCCCCAGCAGGACTCTCGGAAGCAGCAAGCTGGAATGGCAGGAATGAGCAAAAATCCCGGGGTGGTGGACGAGATGTATCAGAAGCTCCTCGGCTGTAGGTGGAACTGCGGGACCTCTCGGCAGGCAGGGAGTGCGGGGCTATAGTATAGCGAAAGGTCGGAGCAGTGACGAAGAAGAAATGGCGGGGGCGGGGCAGCGGCAGACCCCGTTCTGAGCAGGGCAGGAAAAAGTCCCAGTACAACGGCTACTCTTACGAACAGAGCTCCACTCACGGTAGAAGACAGGTAGCAGGAGACTGAATCCCGCAGTGGTGACGAATTCTCTCCACATCGACCGCAGCCTCTCTCCCCTCCGAATGCTGAGAGCACAAGAGAGTTAGGGGCTGCACCCAACACCATTTTCCCAGTCTAAATCTTGCAGTATCTCTGCTGTTCACGAGAAACCCCATGTAAAGAGAGAGTAGCCAGCTGCACCCCTCCCTTGAGCTGTGACATCTTCTTTTGTCTCTCTTAAGTAGCCAGTCGTTATTGTCTCCTAGCAACATGTGTGAGGGAAAAAACCCCACAAAAAACAATAGGAGAACTAAAACCCCAACAGCAGCCCTCACCTGTGGTCAAAAACTGGGACTCTTTCATTGATGGGACAGCTGCTAATGATAGGGAAATATATTTCAGAATAAAGGACTTCTTTCCTCTTCCAGCCATCAGAAGGAAGAAATCTTAAGTGTTTGTCTGTTTGTCTGTTTGTCTGTAGCAGATCAACCAAGACTTGAACATCCAGCTCCTAAAGGATGGGTACCGGTTAGATGAGATCCCAGATGATGAGGACCTCGACCTAATTCCCCCTAAATCTGTGAACCCTACCTGCATGTGTTGCCAAGCCACCTCTTCTACCGCCTGTCACATCCAGTAGT
>NW_005054993.1:23480-25919 GCF_000277835.1 Geospiza fortis
CCCCCCCCTTCACCTTTTCTCTCTTGCCAGGGCCACCATTAACCCCTGGGAGGCTCAGGGCTTGCATCAGAGCGCCCCCTGAAGCCGCAGGGGACTCACTGCAGCATCTCTGCCTTGACACAGGCCAACACCACCTCCCTTCCAGTAATAGTTGTAACTATACCAAAGGGGAAATTGCTTGACATGTGGGAAAAGGCTGTTATTGGGTTTTCTTCTTTTTTTGGTGTTGTTGCTGTTGTTGTTTGTCTGTCTTTATATTTTATATATATATATATCTTCTAGTAAAGAACTGTTATTCTTTTTCCCATATATTTTCCTGAAAGCCTTGTAATTTCAAAGTTATAATAATTTGGAGGGACGGGGGGAGGGGGGTGGGTGTGGTGTCACATTTTCCATTCCAGGAAGGTTCCCGTCTTCCTTGGCAGACACCTGTCTTTTAAACCAGGACAACTGATTTCTTCTATAACTGTTAGCACTTTCTGTTTAGTCACTTCCTGCTCTTTTTCCTGATTCTTATATGCAGATGTCCTGGTTTGAGACAAATTTGGGAGGAAACATCTGAAAGGTGTCTCCTCTGAAAAGGCAGATTCAGGCCAGCCCCTCCCCCAACTGGTTCAGGAAAGATTTACTTGGAGAAAGTGGAAAAAATAGCTGTTTATTTTACAAGAGAAAAAGAAATGAACAATGTTAAAGAATAAAACCTCTCGCTGCTCTGAAGAGATGGTAGAATCAGAGTCCAAAGTCCTTTCTCTAGGTGTGGCTCAGTCTCTCTGAGCTAGGAGCTGGCCTCTGGCCGTGATCGCTGGGGTACGGGGTGGACCCTCCAGGCTAGGAGCTGGCAAGGGCCTCTCCCCACCAGGCCGCTCTGTGAGAGGAGGCCTCCAATAGTGTTCTGGCCAAAGCTGAACAGTTACAGAAGAAGCCACAGTCCTGGGAAAACTTTCTTGACTCAGCTCACAGATGAGAAACTAGCTTAAAAACCAAGGAAAGGCTGTCCTCCCTCTCCGTGCCAAACAACACAGCTGAGAGAGGGGAATCTGGGAGGGGAAGTGAGCTGTGCGCACACAAACTGCATGCCACCACTTCTTCCTCCCTTCGCTCTCAGATCTAGTTTTAGAGGCACAGAGCTCAATATCCAGCAGAAGCAGATGGTGGGGGATACAATACAACATCATAAAGTCACCCTAGGACAGCAGCTCATGCAATGTCAAGTAATTTACCCATGTCAGAAACATCTGTCCCCTGGATTTCCTGTAGTTTCCTCCTAATATTATCTGAAGACTGTCTTATGAAAATAAGAGCTATGCAATCTTTGCTTTCCTTCATCTCTGGATCTATATCAGTATATTTCTGAGTGGTATCTTTCAGACAGTTTATAAATTCCGTAGGGGATTCCTTATGGTCCTGCTTCACGTCAGAGAATTTAGATATATTTATATCTTTTAGAATCACATGTCTAATCCCATATAAAACCCACTCTTGATATCTAGTTAACCTTTCTTGGTGTACAGGTACATTTGGGTCCCACCCAGGATCTGCTGAAGGGCAATTTAGTTCCAGCTTGCCAGGAAGGGTTCCAGCCAGGGTTTGCTCTTTGGCAAATCTTTGACTCCCTTTCAGTGCTGTCAACTAACATTTCCAACACAGCATCTATATCCTTTCAATCAGGGTCTTGAGTTAAAGCATTTTATTTAGGACATTGTCCAAATGCCTCTGTGCTGGTTTTGCAATAATTGACTTTTGGTGAGGAGGGAAAAAATCAGACACGGAAGTGATTTTTCTGTGAGGAGCTGTTAGCAGCTTCCTCCATGCCTGGCATAGCCAATCGCTGGCTGGCTCTGAGAACAGGCACACTCCTAAGCCAATTAGAGAAGCTAGTAATACCTCTATTGCTGCTGCATAGACACGAGTGCCAGGAATTTGAAGGACTGTGCTGCATGAACCTAACATCAAAAGCACCCAACGTCCACGCAGCTCTCTGAGAAATGAAAGGCCTGATCGGACGAGCTGAGCAGGAACCCGAAGACTGGTTCAGCGGATTGTTCAAGGACTGGGGACTCTCGGGGTGGTGGGCCTCTATAATTAGGACAATTTTGTTGTTTCTTGTTGTTCCTTTCCTAGTCATGTTAGCATTTGGGATTCTACGCCGCATACATTTAAAGGCTATTAATGGTTTGGTCTCCAGCACCACAGGAGTCAACCGCTCAGAGTTTGTGGAACTAAAGCAAATTGACAGGCCCGCAAACTATGAGTGGTGGACAAATTCATAATCAGCAGCAGAAATAGTCTGGTACATTTCCTTTTAGTTTTAGTTAACAGAAAAGGTGGAGGTGTTGTATCGCATCTAGCTGTTCCCTTCCATACCTGGTTCGGTGGCTGTCCCACGGGTGGTCCCTCCCCATTGGCATCCCATTGGCCACGGTCCTCTTTCCCCGCCCC
>NW_005054993.1:26016-32182 GCF_000277835.1 Geospiza fortis
CCCACGGAACACAGCAGGTGGCGCCCAACGTGCGGCTCGAACCCACGACCCTGGGATTAAGCGTCCCATGCTCTACCGACTGAGCTAGCCGGGAGCAGGCCATTCTGAAGGTTGCCTGATCCAGGGAAAGCAGAACCGAAGCACAGGACGGCGCTGCGCTCAGACACAAATGCCTCAGCCGCCCCTGCAGATGCCAACTCTGCAGATGCTGCCACTGCAGGCACCCCATGGAGGGTGTCCTCAAGTCTTCTCCCAGCAACTTCAGGCAGTGTCAGACTGGACTTGGCAACATCAGTCACAGTAACATTGCTTGATTCTTCTGTTCACTTACTCCTTACAAGAATTTTTGGACCACTGGGACCCTGAGAAAATGCCCTACTTAAAGGGAGATCTTCAACCTCCCTTTTAGGACTTTTTGTTCTCCCAGGAGATATAGACTCAGACTCTGTTGGGGAAATTTAAATCATGGCTTGTACCCCTTTTCCACCCTGTACTGTCCCTCAAGGGACCCGTATTGCATGGTTGATTCCCTTTCCAGATGATCCGACACCCACTGCAGGGGAACATAAAGAGAGGGTGGGAGGATTTGGTTCCATGTGAACCCCCCAAATACTATGGGTGCAGACAATTTCTGATAACCATCCTACTTGTAAATGTACCCTGTCATTACAGGGGTAACAGATAACGATCACTGGTATTTTAGATACTGGAGCTGATGTGACTGTTATCTCTCATACCAAATGGCCTCCCACTTGGGCCTTCACTGAGGTACCCCAAGCCCTCAATGGAATTGGGGGGAGCAGTTGCAGTAATGAAAGTCACCATCTCATTCAGGTGACGGGACTGGAGGGCCACATAGCCTCTATTAAGCCATTTGTCTTATCTGTACTCATGGTATTGTGGAGACGTGATTTGCTTTCTCAGTGGGGTTTCAGAATTCAGTCTGATTTTTAATGGGGGCCATTGAAGTGTGCAGCACCCTGAAATTAACCTGGAAATATGATATACCTGTCTGGGTGGATCAATGGCCCTGCCACTGATTAAACTGTGCACACTCACTGAACTTGTCCAGGAACAACTTCAAAAGGGGTATATAGTCCCCTCCACCAATCCTTGCAATTCACCTGTGTTTGTTATTAAAAAACAAACTGGCAAGTGGCGTTTGCTCCAAGACCTCCGTAAAATTAATGCTGTAATGGAGGACATGGGAGCCCTATAGCCGAGACTCCCCTCTTCTACCATGATTCCTCAAAATTGGCATTTGACAGTCATTGATTTAAAGGATTGTTTTTTCGACATTCATTTGCATCCTGATGATGCTCCTAAATTTGCCTTTTCTGTTCCAAGCACTAACCTGCAAGCATCCTTGCAAAGATATCACTGGGTGGTCTTACCCCAAGGACTGAAAAACAGCCCTACTATTTGCCAGTGGTTTGTTGCAAGGGTCCTCAGCCCCATTTGCCAAAAAATGCCTGCTGCTTTATTATATCATTACATGGATGACATTCTTATGGCAGCAGAAAAAGAGGAGGTAATGGAGGAAGCCTTAGCCCTTGTCATTGCTGCTGTAACCCAAGCAGGGCTTTGTGTTGCTCCTGAAAAAATCCAGCATCAACCCCCTCAGAAATACCTTGGCTGGCACATTAGGACCCAGTCTATTTCTCCCCAACCTTTCCAAATTCAAACAGACATTCACGCATTGCATGATGCTCAAAAGCTTTTGGGGACAATTAATTGGGTCCCTTCCTTACTGGGAATTTCCAATGCAGATCTGAGCCCTTTGTTTGCTCTGTTAAAAGGGGAACCAGATCTCCTGTTGTCTCAGCAGCTTACAGCAGAAGCTTGCCAAGCACTGCAAAAGGTAGCTGATGCTATCTCAAACCGGCAAGTGGCCGGATGGGCCTTTGAACTGCCCTTTTCTTTAACAATTTTGAATCACGCTAGGCAACCCCATGCTTTAATCTACCAATGGGACACTAAAGCACCAGACCCACTGTTAATCATAGAGTGGATTTTATTGCCACACCAAATGTCTAAAACTATAAGCACTCAGCATGAATTGATTGCTTTGCTCATCATGAGAGCCAGAAAGAGACTGTACACTTGCAGGTGTGGATTTTTGTTTAATTTGTTTACCTGTTACTACTGTTTTTTTTTTCAGTGGCTACTGCAACAATCTGAAGTGTTTCAAATGGTTTTAGCTGATTTTTCTGGACAACTTTCTATACATTCCCCAAAGCACAAACTGGTGGCAACCAGCTTTAACCTCCTGACAAAACCTAAAAAAAGCAAGATATCATTACAGGCTTTAACTGTCTTTACAGACGAATCTGGCCGC
Source organism: Geospiza fortis (assembly GCF_000277835.1). Taxonomy (NCBI): domain Eukaryota; kingdom Metazoa; phylum Chordata; class Aves; order Passeriformes; family Thraupidae; genus Geospiza; species Geospiza fortis. The sequence continues at coordinate 28,355 of NW_005054993.1, forward strand.
ATGCACAAGTCAGTGATACTGTGGTGGGATTCAGACTCCAACCAATGGGATTCAGATGTTACTACTGTTTCAGGTTCTCCTCAAATTGCTGAATTGGCAGCCCTTGTGTGAGCCTTTCAGCAATTTGCTATCCCTTTTAACTTAATAACAGACTCTCCTTATGTTGAAGGACTTGTCGAGTGGGCTGAAGCTGCTGTACTAAAAGATGTGCCCAACAAGGAATTGTTTCACTGATTACAGCAACTTGTTTTCCTTTTAGATGCTAGAGAGCACCCCTACTTTGTCATGCATATCAGATCTCATACCATTTTGTGCAGTTTCATTGCAGAAGGGAATTGACAGGCTGATCTGCTCACCTTAGCTGTTCAACTTGTTCCAGTTCTACCTGACCACTTTGCCCAGGCAAAACTCAGCCACTCATTTTTCCACCAGAATGTTGCTGTGCTGGCACGGGTTTTTGACTTGACTACTTGCCAGGCCTCTAGCATTGTGGCTGTGTGCTCAGACTGTCAAAGACACTCGTTCCCCTCTGTTGCCAGTGGTGTTAACCCTAGAGGACTCCAAAGTCTTCAAATTTGGCAAAGAGATGTTACTCATTTTCCCGAATTCGGCAGACTTAAATATATTCACTCCTCCATAGACACCTTCTCAGGTGCTTTGTTTCCATCCTGCCACACTGAAGTATCAAACAAAAGATGTTTCTCATCCTTTTTCAAGTGCCTTTGCAGTCCTGGGCATCCCCTCACAAATTAAAACTGATGTCTCGGTTTACAAGACAGGTGTCTGCTAGGGAAGGCAGAAAGCCTCCCTTGGAATGGAGAATGTAAACCCCCTTCCTCCAAATTATTATAATTTTGAAATTAAGGGGCTCTCAGGCAAAGATATGGGAATAGGAATAACAGTTCTTTACTAGTATGTATAACAAGGCAAACAGAACGATAACTATGGCATTAACAACAAACAGAACCAGGGACCCGGTAACAGTCCTCTTGACTGCAGGCACTCTCCCCTTTGGTACAGTTACTGTCAGAGCTGGCAGGAATGAGCAAAAATACGGGGCTGGTGGGCGAGATGTATCAGAGGTTTCATGGTAGCTGGAACTGTGGAGGTGTGCCGGCAAGACAGCAGGGTGCGGGCAAAGACGTGGAAAAACCCAGAGCACTACAGAACAAAACAGTGGGGGCCCGACTCCAAGCAGGGCGGGGAGAAGTGAAGTTCAGGATTCCTGGGGCACATGAGCAGATAGTGGTCGGTCCCTTAGGACTGAGCTCTAACAGTGCTGGTGAATTCTCCTCACAGTAAGCAACAGCCTGGCCATCCTCCTCTGATGCCATAGAGCAAGAGACAGCAACTGTCCCCAACCCCATCTCTTTTACCTGCCCCCCATTCTCGCGGTATCTCTGCCCCCCCGCCCCCTGCCCTCCGAGACAAACTTCCAAAAACCAAAGGAGTTCCCTGTCCCTGTCTCAAGCACCCAGCCATCAGTGCTTATTAGCAACTCAGTGGGAAAAAATTCCACAAGTAACAAAGAAAGAACAGAAAAAATCCCAACCCCCAACAACTGACAATGACCTGGCATATATTTGCCAGAGGGTTGTGAATTTCCTTGCCCTCTGGGGGATGACACACAAAACTGGGATTCCCCATTCCTCAACGGGCCAAGCTAAAATCAGAAGAGTCCATGCTTTGCTTAAGTGTCTTTTGTTACAACAGAAGGGGGGAATGGAGAATGCTACCCCAGCAGAGCAATTACAGAAGGCATTGTATGTTTTTAACTTTTTAAATTGTTCCCTAATGGATCCTAACCCTCCAATTGTAAGGCATTTTGGCACTAACCCTCAGTTAGAAGTTAAACAGAAGGCCCCAGTCCTTATTAGGGACCCAGAAACAGGTACAATTATGGGACCTTACCCCCTCGTCACATGGGGAAAAAGGTATGCTTGTGTCTCCACAGAAAATGGCCCGAGGTAGATTCTAGCCAAGAACGTGAGACCTTTCTGAGAATCCTGATCACCTTGGCACTTCACCTCCGGCTTCGCCTTCTTATACCATTGAGTCTGTCTCCACCTAGATCCCACTGCCATCCAAACCAGCTGTTACCTGACCGAGGGATTCATTGACCTCTCACCACATTGTCAACAGTATGGTCAATTAGTTCCTGAAATAGTATGTCCTAGGTTACAATATAAAAATGCATACTATCCCCATCTTCAAGAGCTGTTGAAATCAGAAGAGGCATTGTTTTTCCTTATCTCCTGTTAATGGAGCCATCAATGCCTTGCCACATGACTCAGAGATAACTCCCTCCAGGAGCCATTTCTGTTTAATGGGCAATCAAGGACCCACCACACGACTCATAGAATGATATCAGCCCATTGTGAGATGCTCCGCCCGGGGAGGAGGAGCTAAGCATCCCCACCTGGATATAATCTGGGGTTTGGGACAGAGCAGGCTGCCCTTACCCACTGGTTTCCAGAGGACAAGAGCTACCAGATCTTTTCTATGGGATCACCACTTCAACAAGACCATTTCATCTGGACTGCTACCAGCACCCTAACTAGCAGGGTGTCAGATTGTATTCTGACTCTGTCAATGGTTTTCCTTTTGTATTATTGCATGTATTTTGTTGGTTTTTTTTTTTCCCTTTTCCTAATAAATTGTATTTCTGACTTGGAGTCTCTCACTGGTTTTGATTTCAAACCAGAACAACATAGGACAAAAAACCCCAGAAAAAACAGTCAAGAAGCCACAGTGATAGGCACTAGAGAACACAGCTTATAGACACAGTTTGTAAAGTCTCCTATCAAAGGAGCAGCTCAGGCTGCTCTAACATACACAAACACTCTATCATCTCCTATGGTGTTTTGCGGAGATAAACAAAACTCCACAACTTTTGTGAAAGTTGTAAAGCCGATATGTTTATTACAGCGCTGGATGCATGTGGGAATCGTTCCCCTAAAATGACATGCGTACTTCTGGGAACTTCAGGTCCCTTTTTATCCCCCTCTCAAATACATATGCATACAATTTCACAATAGGTTCATACATATTCATTCCGCTGATTTTGCGTGACACTTGCCACTAATTTGTCAGAAGGAACTCCTGGGTCAGGTTGCCCAGCTCTCTCTGCCTCCCTCCTCCCCCCTTATCTCTTGTCCTTCAGCTGTCAAGCACAGGCTCTTTGAGAGAACGGCAGTCAGACTAAAGAGCAAGCTACATACTTAACTCAAAGATGTACATTCTACCTAAATCAAAATGGATTTCTACTCTGGAAAATTTCCACTCTGCCTCATTCCCCCCTTTCCTAAAAGGAAGAAGTAAATTCTTTTACTTCATGCAAATTCCTATGACAATAGGCATACTTTAGTACTTTACCATGTACGTTTGATAAGGAGGTTAACACAGCTACTTGCTGTGGTATTCTCCAATTCCAAATTAGCAATATAATGGATAATCTTAAACTTATTCTAACTAATATTAACAAAACTACAATGGGATGACACAACTTATTAAAGATTCTATTTGCAGTTGGTGATCACCCAAAGATCACATCCCACCAGTGATGATCTGCATTTTGTTTTATTCTCTGTAGAATTCTGGTTATTTCTTTTGTATCATGTTGGACAGTAATTAGGGTTTTCTCTCTGCTTTCTTGGGTTTTTCTTCAAGATCTCCAGTAGGTTTTTGGAGTTTAATTAATTGTTTTAACAATGTAAGGTCCATTCCAATAGGAGTAGGTGACAGTCTGTGATACATTGTGTAATTTGTTTTAATTAACTGGTGGGATGTCACTGTGACCACGTATGAAAAATCACACTCGATAATCTT
>NW_005054994.1:0-14396 GCF_000277835.1 Geospiza fortis
CTGTCTTTCCAAACCAAGACAATAATCCATCAAAAACCCTCAAACTGCTCCCCACACTTATTTCTGAAGCCTTGCACCAAAGCACTGCATGTGATGCAATATGATGTAACCAATTCAGTCTTGAAACAAAGTGTCAAACTTGCCCTCCTGCAGGGGAGGTGCCTGGGTGTTCCCACCTGGCCCAAATGTATATGAATCAATTGAATTCTATGCCTTTCAGCGGGGGTCCCCCACCACCAAGAAGACCAGATGGAGGGAAGAAACAAGATGTTGTCGTAAGCCATGGAGGGGTGATATATTTCTACTAAATCTGTCTGTGTCACTCTTCCTGTCCCTCCCCACCTCTTTTTCTATTTCTTTCTTTTTCTTTCTCTCTCATTTACTGTTAAATAAAATATATCTTCTTTTGGGTATCAACACTTAACCTCATTTGGTTTTATCTCGTTTCGGGGAATATTCGAACCTAATGTTTCTATCTGCAATCCACAGAGAGCTCACTTTGCTCCCCTATAATTAGCGGATCGTAAGAGGTGCTTTCAAAATTTACATTGATTTAATTAATATATGAACAATTAATGATGATGTTAGAATGCAGTGTCAAATGTCAAAAAAGCTACCAGTGTTAATGGACATGATAAATGTTTATTTTTTTTAATAATGCTATATTTAAGATATGATTAGACTCATCACGCATACATGTGCAAATTGGTGTACACAGACATAGGAAGAGCATACATGGCCAATTTATTTATCCAGATCTACAAGGATTGTAATCATACCTGTGCATGTTGAGTGTCCTCAAAATGCTCATGCTACTGGAAAATTATTAAATTATTCCATTGACAATGTTCATTTCAGCTCTAGAGTCCCCCCAGAAATCTACAAGTTTTGGTGTGCATCACCTCAAGTGTGAATGCTTCACTGGGTCATTACACCACACTACTATGTAAGCAACAAACCATAGCTTTCCCTAGAAAATCACTAACAAGACCTAAACAGATTTTTAAATGTATCTATTCTGTTACCAGTTCCATGAGACAACCACTCCAAACCCCACTTCTCACTTAAAAAAAAAAAAAAATTAATTTAAATTCTCATGGCCTTAGTGAAAGAGATAAACAAGATTGTGTAGAAAGCATTTGCCATTTGTTTGCTCTAGTCTGCCAATAAAACTAATGTTTTGGAGGCTAAGCCAAATGTGATTTCATTTTTTCTTCAAATTTCCAGTTATTTGAACCAGGCAATTTAAAATAAGGTATCAGCTAGGTGAGCTTATACAGTCTGCACACATTAACTTGGCATTTTAACTATCCAAATAAAGTGTAAAAATGAAGTCGTGGAAAGAGGCTGGAAAGGTTGAAACATGTCCTTGTGTTGTGGTTTTACCCCAGCTGGCACCCAAGAACCATGCAGCCTCTTACTCACTTCCCCCACCAGTAGAATCAGGGAGAGAATCAGAAGGGTAAAAGCTAGAAAACTCATGGGTTGAGATAAAGACAGTTTAATAGAGAAAGCAGGGCTCCATCACGTGTAACAGTTACTTGGGCAGACAAATGGCATCACTAAAAATGTCCTCCCCCTTCCTCCTTCCTTCCACTTTCTATACTGAGCATGATGTCATATGGTCTGGAATATCCCTCTGGTCAGTTGGGGTTACCTATCCCGTTTGTCTCCTCCCAACCTCCCATGTACCACCGCCAATCCCCTTGCCGGCATGGCAGTAGGAAAAGCAGTAAAGGTTTTGGCTCTGTGCAAGCCCTGCTCAACAATAATAAAAACATTTCTGTATTATCAACCCTGTGGTCAGCATAAATCCAAAACACAGCCCCATACTGGCCACTGTGAAGACAATTAATTCCACCCCAGCCAAAATCAGCACACTTTGTTTAAAAGGTGACTTACAAAATTGGACAGGTCATTTATTTTTAATTATGTGCTTACAAAGACTTGGAAAAGCTCTGGGATTTATTTTCTGGTTTTAGTCTACCAATTCTTGTCTTCCCTGTTTGGATGGAAATCCTTTTAGCAAGACCTGGATTTCTTTCAGCTTCAAGAGAGAACCATCTGACTATCTAGATTCTTCATAAGCTTCAAGCTGAAAAGGTATTACATAGTCTTTAAAATAAAAGTACTTTCTCTTTCTCCAAAACAATTTTTACTTTTTCAATATCTACACTGTCCTGCTACTCTGTAACTGTCCACAAGGTTTTCCCAGTAGACAGGATCTTACTGCCTGCGGTGAACAAGTACCTGTAAGAACACAAGAGCTGACGATGTACTGTCTTTGGTTAGATCTATGTGGGTGAGCTCTAATCAAAACTTCTCCACTCTGTTGGAACTAAATAGGCAATCTACATAGACTTTCTGATGTGCAGCAATACATGTAGTCTTTGCCATTCGAGGAACAGTTATACAAAAAGCTACTGGCTACCAGCTTGTGGTTAAAAAAAAATTACTGGGGTTTTATCAGCTACAAAACATCCATCTGTCATCTAATTTATATATTGTGCTAATAGGTTCCAAACTGATTACCTTAATTGAAAAACACATTGTGAAATACAAAGTTGTGTTTCGTGTCAGGTAAATAAAGGTAACCTGTGTAATTGTAATTGTGAAATGTGTGGAACACGGCCATGGGACAGTTATAAAGATGAGTTCTAATAAACAACGGAGGAAAGCAAAGCATGGAAGAAGGCCTTCGAACCAATCGTTTGTTTGCAATTAACTATTATAAGTCTTAAGCTGTTTTGTAATAAGAACCTTTGAATTATAGCTGTAAAATGTTGCTTTGTATTAAGGATTTTTAAACTGTAGCTTTAGAATGTATAAAGGATTTAAACAAAAGAGGGAAAGTGAAAGCTCCTAAGGAAATGGTGAAAATATCCTGAAAAAGGAAGATGAACATCAACATCGCTGATTAATGATTTCAAAAAGGGAAGCTGGACATCACTATCATAGATTAATGGTCCTGGAAAATAGAAGCTGGACCCCACCATTTGGGATACACATCCTGGGATGTACATTCTGGGATATTGAAACCTGGAATAGATCACAACAGAGTATAGAAATTGGAAAGGAACCAAACATCTCCATCATAGATTTACAATCCTGAAGTATAGAATTGTGACATAAAAAATTGTAAATAGAAACTGCTGAGAAAGCTTATGAATATGCATGAATATGATCAATAAATACCAGCAAGCCCAGCAATCAGTGTGCAGTTGGAGGGGAAACCCCCACCACTGTACCCAGCGCTGGTTTTGCTCATACATTACCATGTTAATTAATAAATTGAATTACTGCTTGATATATTGGCTGAGTCAAGCTTCTCATTTCTAACAACATCATGACTGACTAAGTGAATCTTGCTCATTTAGAAAGGTAAGGTAAGGTAAGGTAAGGTAAGGTAAGGTAAGGTAAGGTGAGATTGGGAGAGGGATAGGAAAATAGAAAAACCAAACATATTTAAGAATACCTATGCATATTTTTGGTAGACAGGACATTAAGTAAATTTTTTTCTCCTGGTTAATCTTCTTCAAATAAAGCCATTGCTCAGTTTTAGTCCTGCTCATTATTGTCTTCTGTGTGATTTACAAACACCAAGGAACCTAGAATTTTATATGGTTTCTAGATTCTTTCATATTTTAGACATGCAGAAGTCTCAGTTTCCTTCAGGTTACTGGGAGGTAATATTGGGTGATTTAGCAGCAAGCCGACAACACTACATCATTGCTGCAATAGAAATGGGGAACCTGAGAGGGCAAGAAATAAGAGTCATCCTAGAGCAATCCAACCTTTTTCATAAAAATCCTTAAACAGAAGATATGTAAATATCCAACTCTTTTTTCCTGTAGTGAGGGTCATCTGGCTAGGTTTACATGTTTAGCTTTCAGACAATAAAGTTGGACCACTGATGCCTAAAGATTTTTGCTTTTTATACATTTTACAGATATTTGATGCTTTGTAGACTGTTAATACATGGTTATATCGCTCCCAGTATTTTTCCTACCCTTTCTCTTAGATTTTAGAATAAGCTAACCCTTCAAGCATTTCTGAAATTCTGTTTAGTCTTATTCTCAAGAAAAGAACCTCTAACAAGGACATTTTGTTTTTCAACCAGAATCTGAAAAGATATAACAAGAAATAGGGCAAAGAAGCCCCTGGAACAATTCCAAGGAGCAGACCCAAGGGTGGGTTACAGGGGTAACTGACTTCCTATTGGATGTATTGGCTAGATATACTAATTAATAACCCTTATAACAATTGGAGTAATTCTTTATCATTTGTGCACATACCCATGTTTTGTGCGCTTGAAAGCTTTCATTAAATATCTGCTTTTTATCTTACCATTTTAACACTTGTTGCAAGGTTTTGTCCTTTTGTTCTTCGGCAACACCCCCTGGAAACTATGTATCTGAGGGATAGAGGGGGGGAAAAGTGGATAAAGGAAAAATAGGGACAGAAAAAACATGTCTGCACAACAAATTTAAGAAGCAAGAAAGCGAGCAAGAGAAGAGAACCGTTTTTAAATTGTGATATAAAATTTTAGGCATGCATTTTGTCCAGTCTGATTTACTTATGAACACATATACCCCAAATCAAAAAAACCCTAAAATCGTTATAAAAATCTAGGTTTCAGTGCTGCTTGGGGTTTTTCTATGCTTGAAATTTTGATGTATTCCCAGATGGAATTGGTTTTTTTACTATAACTTTGTGAGATATTCTAAAAATACTCCCAGCATATTGTTCAAATATTCTGCAGACATTTTTGAATTAAGTTTGCTTAAGGTAATTAAGACCATTTACTGTATTTTACTTTAACAAATGGTGACCAAGAAGCAAAAGAGTCATTCAGATATTTTTGAAAAGAATTCTTATAAATCTTATCCTGCAGACAAAATGGAATTGCTGCATACATCTTAAAAAACATTTAGGCCACTTTCTCAAATCTTTTTCAATTTTCCCCAAGTCAAGTCTGTTTTGCCCATGACAGTAATCTGAGTGATCTTTCCCTGTCATTGTCTTCCCCCACGAGCCTTTCGTTATATTTTTTCTTCCTTGTCTAGTTGAGGAGGCAAGTGACAGAGAGGCCTCCAGCCAGGGTCAACCCATCATAGTAGACCTTAAAAACATGGAAAAAAGGCATTATCCATTTCAAATGAAGATGAAAGGCTACTTTTCTTCTCTAAATTAGAGCCACTAAAATTAGCATTTCTTGAAAGATACACTAGTTCTGCAAAAGAAATTGCAGAAGTTCAACTTATTTTTCAAGCCTGTGGAGGACCAGGTGTAAGCATGTTTTGTCTCAAACATTCTGTTACAAGAAATATGTGATTGGAAAAGAGGGTCCAGCAGAGGTGGAGCAGCACTGTTCTGAGCCAACTTGCTGCTCTGCCTTGAGACTCATGCCCCCATCAACTCTCCCTCCCCCCCAACTCACGTCCTGAAGGAGGGCTCCAAGGGCTGACTGTGCACACACGAATAAAACTGTGAAAAGTCTAGTTTACATGAGGCATGCACCAGATTAACTATAAAAGGAAACTGATAGCTTTCCCTCTTCTCTTTTCCCTCTTTTGCTTTCTTTGCTTCACAAGCTCCAGACTATCCATGCAGCAGTACCTATGAGGGCTCTAAGGATTGGTGATCTTTCTTTTCTCTCTCTTTTTTGCTTTTATTTCTCTTCTCCCTTGCTTTGCCTGAGCAAAGCACAGCTATTGTATTCTACCCAGTACTCTGTACAAAAGTTTGTTGTGGGAGTGGGGAACTTGTGTTAGTGTGTTGTGGCTTGTGAGCCAGCACCTTTGCAAAGTTTGTCGCAGGAGTTGAGAGCTTATTGAAGTATACTGTAAATTAAGAGCTTGTGTCATGGTTTGACACCGGCGCAATGCCAGTGCCCCCATGAAAAATATATTATCTCTGGTGTCTACTGTGAGATGTGACCAGAAAGAGAGCAAAGCAGGCTCCAGCTTAGGAATAAAGGAAAAAAAACTTTATTAACTTACAATATATAAGAGAAACACACAGAATTCAGAATTAAAATCTTCCAAAACATTCCTCCTCCCAGTACCCAATTTCTACCAAAACACAGTGAGACAAAACCTTGGATTCTCAATCAAGTCACCACCCCTCAGATAATCAATTCTCAGTTCATCAAGGGAGAGAGGAGTCCCTCTTGTACCATAGGTTCCCCAGGAAACACAGTTGAAACCTCTTGTGTTTCCATGTCACACATGGCACCGCCCAGAGAAAATCTGCCATCATGGCATCTTCCTTCCATGTACAGTGCTCTCACCACCGTTCATGGATCAAAACTGCTTATAGGGTTCTGTCATGGTTCGACTCTGGCACAATGTCAGTGCCCCATGAAAATACACTTTCCCTGGTGTCTGCTGTGAGATGTGACCAGGAAATAAGCAAAGCAGGCTTCTAGCTTAGGAATAGAGGGAAAAAAGGTTTATTAACTAAACTACAAAACAAGACACACACACACACACACACACACACACACACGGAAAATGAAAACTTCACAAAAGCATTTCCTCCTCCCCTCTACCAGATTCTCCCAATACATCTCCCAAATTTCAGCTCTCAGTCCATCATCACTCTGTAAATACTCAATTCTCAGTCCATCAAGAGGAGAAGTCCTTCTTGGGCCATGGTGACCTCTTCCTTTTCATGTCCAGTGCTCTCACCACATGAACATGGATCAGAGCTGCTTCGAGGGTTGTCCTTTTTAAGGGTGCTTTGTCTCCTTCCCAAAAAGGGCACAGTCTCACCTTCGGGACATCCTTTTCCCCCCCATATTTCTCTACCGCTGGGGCCGGGGGGTCTGCAACACCGAACCCTCTCGGCCCGAGCCATCGCCTCCCCCTGGATGCAGCCTCTGTGTCACAAGGAAGCGTCAAGCCACTCCTTATCTCTTGCCATCTAGGGTTCTCTCACAACCCCGCATCCCAACACACTTGCCCATTTCCTGCTCCAGAAAAGGTCAATGCTCTGTGAGATTTTCATTGTCCAAACAGGGGTAAAAAAAAAAGCTCTTACAAGCGGCCAGGCTTCTCTGTGCTCCCCCCCCATTCTCCACAAGCTGGGCATGCTACCAACTTCAAGGCCTCAAGGCCACAGCCACAGCCGCGTGCACCAAGCAGTGATGGCTTTTCTCTCTCGTCTCCGGGGAGGAGGGGGAGGGGGTTTGCCCGATGTCTCTCTGTGCTCCTCCACCCTTCCATCCTGGGGGGCCTTCAACCCCCTCTCTGTCCAAAGCCTGGCCTACCTTACCCAGCACATGGCTTCCCCTTCCCCACCCAGCAGCAGCAGCGGGACAGGGGAGACATCTGACCTGTCTCCCCACCGGAACCCGAAGAGGAAGTTCCCAGGGGAGAACTCTGCTTTAACCCCTGTGTTCTCAGAGGTGTGACCGATGCCCTCAGTGGACAAAATAAGTGCCAATTTCCAAATCTGAACACCTATTGGCCTCTGGCCACTCCATTCCCAGAAAACCTATTTCCTGTAAACCCACGACAGGTTCCCTTTTAAGGATGCTTTGCCAAGAACCAAAAAGCAACAATTTCTCACTTTCGGGACAAAGGTCCCCCCCATTTTCACTCTCCTGGGGCCGAGGGTCTTGAGAACAGCGATCTTCTTTGTTTGAGGAAAATATATTTTCATGGGTGCACTGGCATTGCGCCAGCGTCAAACCATGACATGACACAATAGCCAAATAAAGCATCAAAATAGAAGAAGTATAGTAGAGTAAAAGAGATGACCTAGCAATATGACTGATGCTTAGAATAAAATAGAGGAAGTTGTGGTAAAGCTAAGAGATATTGCAACAAAGCAACTAAATGCTTATGTATAATAAAAAGCTTGATGCACTTGACAAAATCATGTAGCAAACACCAGTCTAAGGCTTCCCTCCAGACAACCACAAGAAAAACAGGAAGCCAATGACCACCTGGAAAGATTTTGAAATCGCTGATCCCAGATTATTGATATTTGCTCATTCGGACTAACCATACACATTGGAAAATGCTTTGTAGTCTTAAAAATGGTATATATACTTTGCCCAACTTGCAAGTGGTGTGTGCTGTGAGTGGAGCAGTGACTCCCCAGCCACCCAGTGCTGCTTGCTTGCTTTCTTTACAATAAAAGATAGTAAAATGAAATTCAGTTTGGCTATTGAAATTTTATAACAATAACAGAAAACATATTTCCAAATCACATTAAGCACCTGCTCAACTATCTGCAGTAGAGCAAACCTATAACAGGACAAGGGAATCATATTCTACCCACAGATATGGGTATGTTTTGAGCATAGCAGCCTTCATTTTTTGATCCTTCTTAGGTCTAGGACAATATAGAAATGGAGTCTAGGAAATGCTTCAAGTTTTGCCCCAAGTGGACAATACATTTGCACTGTGTAGAAGAAAAATGGAAAAGTACTCCTAACTTTAGAGTTCATCTTTTTAAAGTCATGGCCATGTAAGCAATATATCAAACAGCTTGTTGTTTCTACCACTTCTAAGGACACAGACAAAGAAGTTGCACACTAGAAAAGAAAACACAAAGATTTTTGCTTGGTCGATTGTCTTGGTTTAGAGCAAAATTTTGGGAGAGAGAGAGAGAGAGTCCCCAGAGGGGCTCTAGTAGGAGGATAAATTCAATCGGCCCCTCCCCCCCACAACCAGTCCGGGAGAAAATACCTCCTTGAAGAAAAGTGGAAAAAAGCTGTTTATTAAACAATAGAACCTAACAATATTAAAACAATAAAACCCCTTGCCGCTCTAAAAGAGATGACCAATTGAGAAAACCCCCCCCCCGGTGCTTCCCTGGGTGTTCAGTCCAGAGCAGGTTCCAAGAGGTCCAAAGGAAAGGAAAAGAAAAACCACAGTCCAGGGACTCTTCTTTGCCTCAGCCAGCTAAAACTAACCAAAAGCAAAAGGAGAGCTCTCTGTCCTGCCGTCTGTCTGTCCGCAGACAACACAGTCCTGGAGGAGGAATGCGGGGGAGTACGTGCAATGTCTGAGCGAAGAAAAAAAAGAACTGTGCGATTCTTCTCTCCCCCCTTTCACTCTCTGCAACAAGTCTTAAAGGTGCAAAACTTATTATTATTCAGCATAAACCAATGAGACGATTTGGGGATAAAAGCATCATATAGTCAACCCAGGACATCGATACAGACAATAATTCTCAAATTCTGACAACTATCACAGTAAATTTTAAAGAAAACTCTTACATTGCAAGAACACTAAACAGTTCATATTTTCATCTGATCCAAAAAGTTATACCTTGTTACAAGTAATTTTTTAAAGCAATAAAACAGCAATATACTAGGAGCAAAAAACATCTTCCTTTCAATTTTTATTCCAGTTTGCCTATTTTGTAAAGGGAATGATAAAAACAAACATTTAATCTGGCTCTAACCCTATTCCTGTGATTAACATGGACACTCAAAAGACCAGTTTCCCAAACACGTGTCGTGGTTAGACACTGGTCAAACACCAGGCACCCATGACAGCTGTTCATTCACCCTCCCCTCACACAGCTGGAATGAAGAGAGAAAACACTCCAAGGGCAAAACAGGCTTGACTTAGAACTATAAAGTGCATTTATTACTAAGAAGATCACAGCACGAAAATGAGAAGTAAAATAAGACCTCAAAACCACCTTTTTTCGCCCAGCCCCTCCCTCCTTCCCACCAACAGTGCATGGAGACAGGGAGTGGGGGTTCTGGTGAGTTCATCACCTGAGGTTTTCTTCCATTGCTCAGGGAGAAGTGTCCTTCCCCTGCTACGCCATAGGGTCCCTTCATACAGGGGACAGTTCTCTGCCAACTTCTCCAGCGTGGTTCCAATCTCACGAGCAGCAGTCCTCCCCAAACTGCTGCAACATGAGTCCCTCCTACAGGCAAACAGTCTTCCCAAAACTGCTGTGGTGTAGGTCACTCTTCCACAGGGTGCAGTCCTCCAAGGACAGGCTGCTTCAGCCTGGAAGCAGGGGCTCCCTCTCTCCACCAGGTCTCCCGCTGGATGACAGCCTCCTCCAGGCATCCACCTGCTCCAGCATGGGCACCTCTCCCACGGGCTGTGGGTGGATCTCTGCATTCCCCATGGACCTCCATGGGCTGCAGGGGGACAGCCTGCTTCCCCGTGGTCTTCACCACAGCCTGCAGAGGAATCTTGGCTCTGGCACCTGGACCACCTCCTCCCCCTCCTTCTCCACTGACCTTGGTGTCTCCATGTTGTTTCCCTCACATGTTCTCACCTCCTCCTCCTCTCTAGCTGGAACTAAAACTGCCCCCACTTTGTTTTGATTTTCTTCTTAAATATGTCATCACGGAGGCATTACCATCATCTCTAATTGGCCCAGCCTTAGCCAGCAGCATGTCCATCTTCAGAGCCATCAGGGATTGGCTCTGCCGGACATGGTAGAAGCTTCTAGCAGCTTCTCACAGAAGCCACTTCCATGGCCTCCCCGCTACCAAAAACCAGGCCATGCAAAACCAACACAGCATTCCATTTTCTAAAGGCAAATATGTACCAGGGATAATAGTGTAAAGGCAGTTTTAGACAAGAGGTGCTGGAGCATCAACACCTGCACACAGACTGACTATACATGTCTCCAACCAGTTCCAAGACAGTGCTCTGGCACAAAATCAGCTCTTTATACATCATGCTCATGCACTGCTCTAGTGGAAGCTCAGTTAGATGATCTTTCTCTGGTTCAGCATGGTAAACCTAAACAATAAGTGCAGATTTAAACAGAACTATAAAGTAAACAGACCTATGCAAATTTAAGGAAATATGGGTTGAGTCAAGCACGTAACCTATTATTCACAATCCTCAGAGTAAAGTCTCCAAGAATATTACTTTGAAGAACTTTATATAGTATTAAATCTTGAGGATACAGTATTTAAATAGTACATATAATCTGCTGTCTTATTCCATCTAATTAAAAAACTTTCCCTCTGATTTTTTCCAGAAGCTTACAAATAATCCTATTATTATTTGACAACTCACTCCAAAATTCTCTACTCTCAAACACGAGGCATTACCAAGGTCATCCTTCTTTCCAAATTTAAAATACTTTAAAGTTGTTATCAGAACACAATAACACAGCAACTAACAGAACAACTCCTTTAAGATTAGATTATACACTTCCCTTTTCTATTCAAAACAATATTGATTGTTTAAGTTTCCACTCATAATTTTCAAGATTTGACAGAAGAATGGAAATCTGACTTTGATACATGTAATTTTAATGAAAAGCTTACTTTTTTAAAATAACAATTTGTTCACTTTATACCAACTTTGTTTGCCTCCTCACTTTTTCCCAGCAATAATGCACACCTCCTGGAAGCCTGCATTTTTGACCTATTGAAAAACTCTTCCAACTTTTTTTACCATAAAACGCAAGGTACTGTTCCAGATGCAAAAATTTTGGAAATTACACATAAGGGTAGAAAAGATTGATTCACCATGGGTGACAATTCAAACTCTGCCGCTTGTGGAATACAACATGGTCTATTAATCTCCAAAATAATTTTCATTAAAAAACTTGCACATTTTATCGAATAACTGTTACACATACCCATTTCTGTACTGAATATGTGATGTTTTCTCGGTCTCTTTTGCAGCTCTAATTCCCACACATCCCTGATCACATATAACAGCAAAAAGAATGAATGATGGGCTAGTCTTTTCATAAAGATGAATATATGATTAGTATTAACTTCACAGCTGGGAAATCATCTACACATATATCATGCTATAAGCTTAGATTTGTCTGAACAAATGTCATTAGTTATATAGCAGATGATTTTTTTCATATTTGGAGTTCCTTTTTCTCCAGTGGATCACAAAGCATCATGCAAACAGCAATCTGAACCTCAGAAGCATGTTTCAGTTAGAAAGATGATAAAAGGATAACAGGTGAGCAACATCTTTTTGTGATAATAAGGGCAAAGGATAAACAACTCCAACTAAGAACATCATGGCAGACCATCATCCTTACAAAGGTAGCAAGAGAGTTTCATGTATGGCTGAACTGACAAACCCCAGCAGCTTTAAACATCTCATCTGAATGTCTGACACTGAAAAATGCACACACCACCATGTGCACCTCAAACAAACTAGTTGATTAGACTACCTCCATCTTCAGTTTACTTTGTATTTATCTACTAGATCAGAGATTTAAGATAACTAACATACATCAAAAAGTAATAGATGTTTTCATACCACTTTGTCTTCAGGCTTTGTAAACAAGCCCATTAATCTTTAATGTATCAGCAGTATAGGCATATGTGGTTTCTTTCAGATACACAACCAAACACAGTAACCTTTGACCAATAAAATTCCCAACAATGTATAGACCTTTGGCACAGAATGTAAATTGCCACTGATGTGGTATTTTTTATTTTTAGCAACAGCTTACCTCAGTAAACACTGAAAGATTTAACTCAAGGCCAGCAAGCCAGATGCAGACCAAATTTATCCCTTTGTCTACATATCTGTGTGCATACCACTGAAACATAAAACTTCATAGTTTCAGAAAACATGTAAGGATGTTACCTTTCTGGACGTGGATGATATCTGGAAAGTTGGCCAAATGCCCCTGATACAGTGCTAACAAGTCCATCACAGCATCGAGGTCCTGCCGGGGCTGATCTGCAAAGAGGCCCTCGATAGCATCATAGGCTCCTGCAGTGAAGGCTATGGTTTGGTTGAGGCCAGCCAAAAAGGCCTGCAGGTCCAGCTCAAATGCCTGACTGAGACACTTAAAGGAGTGTCCCACCTTCTGGTATTCCTTCTTGAAACCAGTGACTTGTTTCCGAGCACATTCATTGGCTGTGTGATTAAGCTGCAGGGCACTTTCATCCATCTTCTTCATGAAGGCTTTGAAACCATCCACCTGACTCTACTTCATGCAAGTCCAGGCCAGCCCCAGAGCCAGCAGAGACACTGATGGTCAGGAAAAGTTGGCACCCACCATCTCATCCTTCTCAGCCTTGCGCTTGCCTTGTTTCCAGGTCTTTTCATCTGTGCTGGGACAGGTGAGGAAATGCTGGAAGGCATCGCACTGACCCAGCACAGGGTGGCTGCACATGTGGTCCATCCACCAGACCAGGCCTTTGTGACGTTTGGCCTGCTTCTCTGGCAAGTGAGGCACAGAGATGACAGGGAACTTCTCAGCCAGGCACCCATAGAGCCAATCAAACTGCTTGTAGCGGCGGTGCACCTGCTACAGTGCTAACAAGTCCATCACAGCATCGAGGTCCTGCCGGGGCTGATCTGCAAAGAGGCCCTCGATAGCATCATAGGCTCCTGCAGTGAAGGCTATGGTTTGGTTGAGGCCAGCCAAAAAGGCCTGCAGGTCCAGCTCAAATGCCTGACTGAGACACTTAAAGGAGTGTCCCACCTTCTGGTATTCCTTCTTGAAACCAGTGACTTGTTTCCGAGCACATTCATTGGCTGTGTGATTAAGCTGCAGGGCACTTTCATCCATCTTCTTCATGAAGGCTTTGAAACCATCCACCTGACTCTACTTCATGCAAGTCCAGGCCAGCCCCAGAGCCAGCAGAGACACTGATGGTCAGGAAAAGTTGGCACCCACCATCTCATCCTTCTCAGCCTTGCGCTTGCCTTGTTTCCAGGTCTTTTCATCTGTGCTGGGACAGGTGAGGAAATGCTGGAAGGCATCGCACTGACCCAGCACAGGGTGGCTGCACATGTGGTCCATCCACCAGACCAGGCCTTTGTGACGTTTGGCCTGCTTCTCTGGCAAGTGAGGCACAGAGATGACAGGGAACTTCTCAGCCAGGCACCCATAGAGCCAATCAAACTGCTTGTAGCGGCGGTGCACCTGCTGCCCAGTGTGGCTGGACACCAGCTTGTAGGTGATGTAACTCTTCATGCCCTTGAATTTAGTCTGTTTGGTGGGGTCCTCAATGGAGCACTGGAAGGGGTAGGGGTTCTCCTGCCACTCAGGGCCCTGGGGGCCCAGCACCAAGCACAGATTGTCCCCATCCTTCACAAAGCCTGATACCTTGCCCAGCACGAAGACCTCACCACCAGACTTGAAAAAGGTTGAGAAGCAGTTGAGATTGTGGCTTACCGTGGCCAAACTCTTGGTGTTGCTGCTGGGCGGGTGCAGGTGGCCTGCCAAGTGGCCACTGCAGGAACTAAGGGTCTCAGACTGCATGGATAGGCAGTAGTGTCCAGAGGTCCGTCTGCCCACTGTCTCGTAGACAGGGTAGGAGCTGCTCAGGGAGCCTGGCTCATCGGCCACCGTGGAGCTTTCGTCCCAGTCATCGTCCCAGTCGTCATCGCTGCCCTGGCTGAGCTGGTAGGAGCCGCCATAGGGTGACGGCAGGAAAGGGGACCCGGCGGGAGCAGGGG
>NW_005054994.1:14788-32168 GCF_000277835.1 Geospiza fortis
GAAGCTTCCCGCTGCCGCCCCTCACCTCACCACACCAGCGGAGCTGTGCAGGAGAGGGCCGCGGCCCTCTGCGTCTGGTTTCTTTTCAGGGTTTCCATGATGTGATAAGAATTTATGCTGTCCCTTCCTGAACTTCTCATCATTGAGTGTATTACAGAATCACAGAATGACCTATGTTGGAAAAGACCTTTGAGATCATCAAGTACAACCTATGACCTAACCTAATACCTCCTCATTAACTAAGCCATGGTACTGAGTGCCCTGTACAGTTGTTTTATAAACACATCCAGGGATGGTGACTCCACCACCTCCCTGGGCAGACAATTCCATTGCCCAATCACTCTTTCAGTGAAGAACTTTTTTCTAATGTCTAACATAAACTTACCCCTGTGCAGCTTAAGACTATGTCCTCTCATTCTGTCAGTGGTTGCCTGGGAGAAGAGACCAACCCTCACTTGACTACAACTACCTTTCAGGTAGTTATACAGAGTGATAAGTTCTCCTCTGAGCCTCCTTTTTTCCAGGTTAAACAACCCCAGCTCCCTCAGCTGTTCTTCATAGGGCTTGTGTTCCAAGCTCCTCACCAGATTCGTTGCCCTCCTCTGGACATGTTCCAAGCATCTCAGCGTCGTTCCTAAACTGAGGCGCCCAGAACTAGACACAACACTCAAGGTGCGGCCTCACCAGTGCCGAGTACAGGGGAAGAATGACCTTCCTGCTCCTGCTGGCCACACTATTCCTGATACAGGCCAGGATGCCATTGGCCTTCTTGGCCAGCTGGGATCACTGCTGGCTCACTTTCAGTCGGGTGTTAATCAGCATCCCCACGTCCCTTTCTGCCTGGATACTGTCCAGACACTCTGTCCCCAGCCTATGGTGCTGCAGGGAGTTGTTGTGGCCAAAGTGCAGGACCCAGCACTTCGACTTGTTAAACTTCATGTTGTTGGGCTTCTCCCATCTATCCAGCCTGTCCAGGTCCCTTTGCAGAGCCCTCCTATCCTCCAACAGATTGACACATGCTCCCAGCTTGGTGTCATGTGCAAATTTACTGATGGTGGATTCAATTCCCTCATCCAGATCATCAGTGAAGATATTAAACAGAGTGAACCTGTCCAAGCTGTGGGCTGCCAGCTTTTCCAGGAGTATTCTGTGGGAGACAGTGTCAAAAGCCTTGCTGAAATCCAGGTAGACAATATCCACAGCCTTTCCCGCATCCACCAGGCAGGTCACCTGGTCATAAAAAGAGATCAGGTTGGTCAAGCACGACCTGCCTCTCCTAAACCCTTGCTGGCTGGGTCTGATCCTCCCGCTATCCTGTAGGTGCTGTATGATTGTCTTAGGTTAGAAATGGGGGTATGTATTCTATTCCTATCTGTTAGAGATGGGGCAGTTATCTTCTGTTAATTGGGCAGTTTACTTTATCTCTTCCACAACCAATCCTCCCCCCAGGAGATATCTTCTGTTAATGGGCCATTGAGTCTTACTGCATGACTGATAAAATTACATCATCCCATTGTGAGATGCTCTGTCCAGGGGGAGGAGCCAAGCATTCCTACCTGGATATAATCAGAGATCTGGAAGATCACAGCCAGCCTTTACCACTGGATTCTCAGAGGAGCAGCCCTTTCCCACTGGATTCCCAGAGGAAGACCAGGCCCATCTACACCACCACCACACCTTCAGAGGAAAACCTACACCCTTCTACAGGATCACTGGTTCAACAGAACCACATCTGTCACTCCAGGAGGACTGCAGCCACCATTTCAATTGGACTACTACCAACACCCTGACCAACAGGGTGTCAGGTTGAGTTCTAACTCTGTCAGTGTTGTTTTGTATTACTGCATATTTTTTTGTTTTTTGTTTTTAATTTTTTTCCCTAATAAAGAACTGTTATTCCTGCTCCCATATCTTTGCCTGAGAGCCCCTTAATTTCAAAATTATAACGATTCAGAGAGAGGGGGTTTTCATTTTCCATTTCAGGGGAGGCTCCTGCCTTCCTTAGGAGACAACTGTCTTTTCAAACCAAGACAGCGATGGCACTCAGGATGATCTGTTCCATAATCTTGCTGGGCACCGAAGTCAGGCTGACTGGCCTGTAGTTACCCAGATCCTCCTTCCAGCTCTTTTTGTGGATGGGCGTCACATTGGCCAGCTTCCAGTCATCTTGAACCTCCCTGGTGAGCCAGGACTAATGGTAAATGATGGAGAGTGGCTTTGCAAGCTCATCTGCCAGCTTCCTCATCACCCTAAGATGAATCCTATCCGGTCCTATAGATTTGTGAACATCTAAGTGGCTCAATAAGTCTCTGACTGCTTCCTCCTGGATAACAGGGGGACTATTCTGCTCCCTGACAATATCTACCAACCCAGGAGGACAGTTGCCATGAGGACAACCTGTCTTTCTGTTGTAAACTGAGCCAAATAACATGTTAAGTATTAGACAGATGCTATGGGAAGGTTGCATTGTTTCTGGTGGTCCATATTCAACTGGTTCTTGTTGACAAAGAAGCAAGAAAAGTACAGTTAGAATTAGGAAAGCATGCGGTTTAGTTGTGGATAATACATATTTCATCCCTCCTGAAAAATGTGGTTATGCTGCTTATGTTGGTTTTCTGTGGAACAGCCTCAATCCTATCCCTATGGATGTTTCCCTGACCTGATAATTTCTTCTCATAACTCCTGTAGCACTTGGTCCAGTGTTGTGTGATCACATGGATCCCATCCCATTAATGATGAGCTGTCTTTAGATCCCTGAAGACAAGTTTCTCTCAAGATTTCTACCTGTTAAAGAACAATTTGAAATAAATTTTGTGTCATGCACTGGCTGCAAATATTTTTCCTTCCTGCTCTCTTCCTCCTAGATATAAACACTGCCTTTGCCATGTATGGGGACCCTGGGGGGCATCCCCTAGGTTAGGGAGGCACAAGAAGCTTCCCTCAAAGCTGTTCAATCCCATTGGCTCCTTCCCTTGTTCCTATGGCCCTTGGCCGCTCCCTCCCTATTCCCTGATTGGCCCTTATCCTTGTACTGCCCTGAGACCAGGTTCAGGTCTGGGGCCCCTCGGCTGAGAGAAACCTGGACCCTCCACATGTGTGTGCCTGGGACCTGAACATCTTACCAGGCGGCTGAATTAAACCTCTATGGATACTAGTCAAAGGCCCTTTTTGCTTCTTTACCCTGGACTTTACTAGCAGCAATTCAGCCATGTGGTGAGCTTTCTTGCCCCTGCTGGGAAAGTCCTCTGGAGGAGATTGTTCCTGTTTGGCTCTCAGTTCTTCATGCTTTCCCATCAGCATCCTGCCAGATACACAATTCCTGCTCATTTCTCTGACATAGTTCAAAGGGTATGTTACTTCTCAAAGGTTTTTATGCCAAATAATTTGTCTGGGGTAATTCACTAGAATCCTACAAGATCCACTGCTTGCTTTCATTGCCGGTTTTTGTGTTTGATATCTGGGTTTTGCTTTTATTCACTTTTTTTTTCTGACCTTCATTTTTCCAACGTTAGTGCATATATTATCACAGTGTTTTTCTATTACTGTTGCTTGGCTTATATACTTAACATTTCTTGAATACATCAGCTCACCCCAACTTAGCATGTTAGACCACCGGAAAGGACCCTCACCACCTACTCGGGTGCCTCAGGGGAACGTGGCACATGGATACATGGCTATCATACACTACATGTATGGTTTTGGTGTTTCATCATTAATTGTACCTATTGTGAAGAGGCAAAAGCAGGGGAAGTTTCCTCTCAACTCTTCACCCAGTTCTTTGGGCCTACCCCACCAGCTTTTGAAGGGGTCAAATATTCTCTAGATGCTAACCATATTGTACAATGGCTGGTGCTGCTGATAGGCCTATTATGTTTAGCATTGAGAGATAAGGTAAGATTGCCTTGTGTAACTACTCTAACATCTACCCCAGAGAGTAGGGATGCTGCCCCACAGCCTGACACTGCCCAACAGCCCACCTCAGAAATAAACTACTTGGATTGGATGGGGGTAATGGACAAGGTACCCCAGACGCTGAGGGAATATACTTCCTCAGCTGGTGAGAAACCCTCTCCCTGCCTCAAAGAGGGAGAGTCTGATGGTGCAGCTGTGGAACTCTCAGACATTGCAACAGTCCAGATTCCAGCTGAACTGCAAGGGCAGACACAGCCAGCAGCAGTTGCCCCTGTGCAGAGGAGGAAGTATAAGGCCAAATCAGTATGCCCAGTTAATGATGATGGGGAACCAGGACCCTCACAACCAGCAGGGGAGCTGAAGCCTGAAATCGTCACCGAGTCCCTGTCACACAACAGTATCTGTAATCTGCACAAAGACATTGTGCGATGGGGGCGTGAGGCTTATTGACCTGGTTACTTCAGGTTTGGGACCTTATCGGTCCAGGCATGCAACTGGATAGTGTCAAAGCAAGGAATTTGAGGTCACTGACCCAGGATGCAGGTATTGATCTGGTGTTCATGGGGGAGCCAGGGCCCCTTTCTCTCTTGGAGTGGCTTTTAACAAATGTAAGAGTGGTTTGTTTACAGAGACAGAATGCAAGAGTACCATCATAGAATTCCCTGGAAGATCATTGAGGAAGGGATCCAACACCTGAGAGAAGTGACAGTACTAGAGGTACTCTTTGGAAGGGATGGACAGCATGATAATGAACCTGACAAGGTCAAGTGCACAGGGCAATTGTTGCAGAACCTGGCAAACCTAGGGCCATCTCAATACACAACCTTCATTACAACGATTAATGCCGATAACAACTGAGAGACAGTGGGTTCTGTAGCAAAAAAGCTCAGGAATTATGAGAGTATAGTCAGTGGCCTGATGCATGCTCATGTCTCTGCTGTGGTTAAGAGCCTCCAAGAGGAGATTAGGGAGGTGATGGAGGAAGTTAGGAGGAACAGCTCCCATGTGGCACCAGTGCAAGTCACAGGTCCCACATTAGAGCCCAATGCCCCCCAGCTAGGGAGAGGGGGTACATCCCACGAGCTGACTTGTGGTTCTTGCTGTGTGACTGTGAGGAAGATATGAGAAGGTGGGATGGAAAACCACCTCCTGTCCTGGCAGCATGGGTGCATCAGCTCAAGGAGGAAAACACTAACTGAGGGAGTTCTGCCAAAGTGAAGGTAGCCTCAGGCTCCCATGACTGAACTGCTAGGTGTAACAGGAGGGAGGATGATCTGTTGGATGTCATTGAAGGAACCTCTAGAATGTATGCCCAAGGAGGGAATGAAAACCAGTGCTAGAGGGGCCCTGCCTCTTGCCAAATAGTGGCATGGGGGAATGTGGTTTTTTGGACTGTGTGGATCCAATGGCCTGGCACATCAGAGTTACGGAAATGAGAAGCTTTGGTAAATACTGGTATGCAGTGTACCCTAATGCAATCGGGACATATGGGGGCAGAACCCATTTCTATTGCTGGGGTGACAGGGGGATCGAAACAGTTGACCCTGTTGGAAATTGAGGTGAGCTTGATGGGGAAGGAGTAGCAGAAACAGCCTATTGTGTGTGGTCCAGAGACCCCATGTATTCTGGGAATATATTTCCTCTGGAGCAGGTGTTTCAAAGACCCAAAGGGACTCAGGTGGGCTTTTGGGATAGCTGCCGTGGAGTCAGAGGGTATTAGGAAATTGAACAACTTGTCTGGACTGTCAGAGAATCCTTCTGCAGTTGGACTCCTGAAGGTGGAAGAACAGCGAGAACCGATTGCCACCTCAACAGTGCACCGCCAGCTGTATCAGACAAATTGGGATGATGTAATCCCCATCTACAAGATGATCTGTGAGCTGTAGAGCTAAGGGGTCCTCAGCAAGGCCTACTCACCCTTCAACAGTTCCATTCAGCCTGTGCACAATTCTGATGGGGAATGGAGATTGACTGTAGACTATCATGGCTTCAAGGAAGCAACTCCACCACTGAGCACTGCTGTGCTGGACATGCTGGAACTCCTCAAAGGAGCTGGAGTCCAAGGCAGCAAAGTAGTACGCCACTATTGACATTGCTAATGGGTTTTTCTCCATTCCTTTGGTAGCAGAAGGCAGGCCTCAGTTTGCCTCCACTTGGAGGGACCTGCATTATACTTGGAACTGACTGCCCCTGAGGTGGAAACACAGTCCCACCATTTGTCATGGACTGATCCAGACTGCACTGGAAAAGGGTGAGGCTCTGGAACATCTGCAATACATCGATGACAACATTGTGTGGGGGAACATGGCAATGGAAGTATATAAGAAAGGAGAGAGGATCATCCAGATTCTGCTGGAAGCCAGCTTTGCCATCAATAAGAGTAAAGTCAAGAGACCTGATCCAGTTCCTGGGAGTGAAGTGGCAAGACGGACGATGTCAGATACCCACTGAGGTCATCAATAAGATCACAGCAATGTCTCCACTGACCAGCAAGAAGGAAACGCAAGCTTTTGTAGGTGCCATAGGTTCCTGGAGCCTTTGGCAGAAAGTGCTTGGGGAGACTCGAGGTTGTCCCCTTGGATTCTAGAGCTGAAGTTACAGAGGGTCCAAAGCGAGCAACACCCCAATAGAGAAGGAATTCTTGGCAGCCTATGAAGGAGTCCAAGCCGCCTCAGAGGTGATTGACACAGAAGCACAACTCCTCCTGGCACCTCGACTACCAGTGCTGGGGTGGATGCTCAGAGGAAAGGTTCCCTTTACCCGCCATGCCACCAATGCCACATGGAGCAAATGGATTGCCCTCATCACACAACACACCCATATTTGAAACCAAATTGCCCTGGGATTTTGGAAATAATCACTAATTGGCATGAAGGTGAAAGCTTTTGTTTTACTGATGAATAGGAGCAGAAACAAGCAACACATGCTGAGCAAGCTCCAGCATACAACCAACTGCCAGCAGAAGAAACATGCTAGAGTCTTTTCACTGATGGTTTCTGTTGCATCATAGGAATGAACCAGAAGTGGAAAGCATCCGTATGGAGCCCCACATGACAGATTACAGAAGCTACTGAAAGACAACATGGATCGAGCCAACTTGCTGAACTCAACACCATCTAGTTGGCCCTTGACATTGCTGAAAGACAGAAGTAGCCAAAGCTATACCTTTACACCAATTCATGGATGGTAGCCAATGCTCTGTGGGGGTGGCTGGAAAGGTGGAAAAAGGCCAACTGGCAGCATAGAGGAAGACCAGTTTGGG
This sequence comes from Geospiza fortis, assembly GCF_000277835.1. Taxonomy (NCBI): domain Eukaryota; kingdom Metazoa; phylum Chordata; class Aves; order Passeriformes; family Thraupidae; genus Geospiza; species Geospiza fortis. The sequence goes on from NW_005054994.1 coordinate 21,963, forward strand.
CTGCTGAAGAGTGAAAAGACATTTCCACTCAGATAGAGAAGCTACCTGTGAAAGTCCATCATGTAGATGCCCATGTACCCAAGATTCGGGGTAATGAGGAGCACCAAAACAAGGAACGGGTAGATCAGGCTGCAAAAATAAAGGTGTCACAGATAGATTTGGACTGGCAACACAAGGGAGAGTTGTTCCTAGCTCAATGGGCCCATGATGCCTCAAGCCATCGGGGCAGAGATGCCACCTATAAGTGGGCACAAGACCGAGGGGTGGATTTAACCATGGACAGTATCTCCCAGGTTATCTGCAACTGTGAGACGTTCTGCGATTAAGCAGGCCAAGAGGGTGAAGCCCCTGCTGTATGGTGGGCCGTGGTCCAAATATAGGTATGGAGAGGCCTGGCAGATTGATAATATCACACTGCCTCAAACCTGCCAAGGCAAGAGTTACGAGCTCACAATGGTGGAAGCCACCACTGGATGGTTGGAGACCTACCCCGTGCTTCATGCTACTGCCCAGAACACCATCCTGGGCCTCGAAAAGCAGGTCCTTTGAAGTCACGGTACCCCTGAGAGGATTGAGTCAGACAATGGGACTCATTTCAAGAACAGCCTTATAAACACCTGGGCTAGAGAACATGGTATTGAACATTGACATCACACCAGTGATGCCATTTGGGTTTTGCCTTTTTCTTTTACATGTTCTCTGTATTCTTTGCACATCTATTTGTAGATCTGTAGTGATGTAAGGGTCTCCTTGAGCCAGGTCTTATAAGCTCTTGAAGATTCATATCACACCCGAGATAGCTCAGACACCTCAGATGGCATAAAATCAGCAGGATGGCTTCTGTGGCAGTGTTGGAAACAGAAAAGTTTTAATAAAAGGCAAAATACCAACGCTCTTTACAGAGAAAAAGCGAGCCAGGGCAAGAGGCTCTTGCTCCTGGTAAAACACCTCACAAAAGCGATTTGTTTCTTTGTTCTCTTCTTTTTCTAGTAAATTGCTTAGGCGGGACTTTTTGGCTTCTGTCCAATTGGCTATCCTTAAGTTTGAGATGAAGTGCCCAAGGTCCTATAAGGTGTCTTTTCACCTAATTGAGGAGAGAAACTTCTGCACTTTTTTCCTTTTTTAGGAGACAAAGGATAGTTTTTTCACTCCGTCAACAGGGGGCACATTCCTATCCTGTAGCCTACACTAGTGCCAAGGGGGAGACTGTAGAGAAGGGGCTTGACCTGGAGGAAAATTTCATCACCACCTGTCATCCTAATTGGTGCTTTTTATCAGTTATGCTAATTTCCTAAAACCTGTAAAAATGTACTCACCCCTAGGGGGTGGGCTTTTGTGGTCATCTTTCCATAACTGCTCCTGAAGGGCTGCAAGTAAAGATCCACTCTTTTATTACCTCCTTACTAAAATTATTTCGAGTTTTATTTCCAGGTTGAGAAAAAGGCAACATCAGCTTCTGGTAAAGTTGAAGGGTGCAACAGAATGCTAAAAACCACCTTGAAGGCACTGGGCTAGGGGACTTTCAAAAACTGGGAGCTGCATTTAGCAAAGGCCACCTGGTTAGTTAACACCAGAGGCTCCACTAACTGAGCTGGACCTGCCCAATCTGAACCCTTGTGAACAACAGATGGGGATAAGGTTCCAGTGGTACACACAAAAGGTATGTTATGAAAGACTGTTTGGATTAATTCTGCCTTGAGCAAAGACAAACCCCTCCATGGGGTTGTCTTTGCTCAGGGACCAGGTTGTGCAGGAAAACACGACTTTTGTAAGACTAACCAATATGATTAAGCAGAAGCCGTTTATTATGCACTTATTTATAGATTCTAAAACTACTGCACACGCTAGTCACGCATTTCTTCATTGGTGTCTCTATCTCGTCCACGCATTCTGCACTCACTCCTCAGAGTATGTGATTGGTTGGTTACAATCCAGGTGGTTCACTGCCCTCAGTTATCTAGTTCTTGCGGCCTTGGTATTCTGTTTCTCAGCCTCTTCTTTCTTAATTCAGGAAAGTTTATGGCTTAGTAACCTTGATGAATTCCAGAGGGTGCTGATAAGAATAACTAGAAGCAGCCTGGCTGGTCCACACTCTGGCCTAAACCTCACAAATACATTGCCACAATTCCCCCTTCTTCTTCTTGCACCAGCCAGACCCTTTTTACTGTATTTTCTACCAAGCGGGTCATCAATTTCATTATGCATGGAATAACACAAAGCAATATAATAATGACTACTAGTAATAACAAAGCTCCCTTTACGATATCTTTCAACCATCCAGTTATTCCCCATCCCTCAAACCACTCATCCAAACCCCAGTCATTCACAGTCAATTTCTTCATGTTATCTTGTAGTTGTTTGAGTTTTCTGTGAATGGATGCAGAATGGTTTGAGAGGTTCATACAACACATCCCTTCAAACTCCTCTCACCCATGCCCATGTGCTCACAACAAAAAATCTGTAGCAGGTCTATTTTGCAGTGTGCCATGTCTAATACTATCTATGTCAGTGAGCATCTGATTTAAAATAGCTGAAGTTATGTTTAATTGTTTGACTGTCCAGCATCCCAACTTATTAAGCGCAGGCAAAGCCCCTGAGCAGCCAACACCTGGTGTAAGGAAAGATGCTATTATTCGTGCTGGAGTGCCCCAAAACTCTATACGATTGTCACAATCAGGTCTTAAGCTTGTGATTGCTCTTTTAGGTCTCTTGCTATGTCCCGCTCTCCAAATAGTCTTATTCAGCATTTCGCCCATGCTAGGGGCAAACATGGTTAGTTTTCCTAGGTAACAAAGACCACCAAATGGATTACTTGGAATTGCAGGCCATGCTCTATCCCCACAGATTAAAAAGACACCTGGTGGAAGCTTTCTTACCATTGCATTTTCAGCAGCACTTCCAGGATAAGTCCAATTGTGGCAATATTTAGTCACGTTCTTATATCACGGAGAATCGGGGTTAGGGATGGCACTATTATTTTTAGGACGTGTGACTAGGACATTGCTCATATTAGTTGATTTTGGGTTTTAAAAGTAATTAAAAAACAAGAAGTAATTCCCAGGTATCGATCCTATCATGTCTAGTTCTTGAGGCTCTAGTCTGCTTTCATTCAATGACTGTGTTATCATACCTGCTTGGAGCCCTCGCTGTTTGGCCTAATCCCCTGTTGCGGTGCGGCTGTTTTTCTGTTCACTGTTGTATTTTGCACAAGTTTAATATTTAAGTTATGTTTTAATGTCAGTTCTATATTAAGTTGATACACTCCATGTTTCCCCCTGTCTTTGTTATTATAACGGTTCTGCCTAGGGCTCCCTTCCTGCCTTTCCCCCTCACAGTTATCTGTCAATCCCCAGGTGTCTAGGCAACTCCCGCCACCCTTGTATCAGTTTTTATGTCAATCTGTTATCCCCTCCTCTGTTGTCATAGTTTCTCCCAAACCCCTCCTATGTTTCCCTAGTAACTGCTATGTCTGTCACTTTCTGCCCACACCTCTTCCCTAGAACCTTCTACTCAGAGCAGAAAGTGATTGAACCAGAAGTTGTTTCCCCTCCCCAACTAGTCCCCTGTTCGTTGTTGCATTATATCAATCATTTCTTTCTGTATGTTCATTTGCCCGGGGGTGGGTTGCTCCTCCCTTTTGGGACCCTTTAAAACCTTGTGTAGTCCCTGCCCTCTTCGGGCAGTTCCTTGCAGCTTTCCTTCCCTTCTGAATAAACCCTACCCCTGCTGCGGAGACCTGCCTGCCTCCTTGCCTTTCTTCGTGCCCGTGCTTCGCTGCTGCGTTTGTCTTGCCTGTCTACCAAGGTGCTGCATTCCCTGCCACGCTGCGAGGGAGAGCGCCTTAGACAGCCATACGCCCCGCCTGCCTCCTGTTCGGAGCCAGGGCTGAGCGGCCACGTGGCTGTCACACCTAGGCTGCTGAGGTGCCTTTCTGTGGGCTAGTCGGGCTCAGACTTTCACGCACTGCCACAATCCCCAACCTTTTGCATATGTCCGATTTTGTACCACCTCTGGTTATGTTACACCTGCAATTCTCCACATTTGATGTATTTGCTCCCACATATGGTTTTCCTCCAATTCCTATCCATTTTGTAAAGCCAGTAAAGTTACTTATTGGGATACCAATTAAACGTGCAAAAGGATCTCCTAGCATACCTAAGGACAAACAAAAGGAATCCACTCCAGTAGCATTGGCCCAAGTAAGCCACATATTCTGTTGATGCCGTCCTGGAGGGTTAATTTCTTCCGCACTACAGATGCTGCCACATATCACAAGTAACAGAGGGAGACTCCTAAAAACCCACATATCTAATTTAAGACTATTCTTCATCCTTATCATTGGCCAAAAAACCTTCCCCTATGAAATCAGGGACAAAATCCAAACTGATGGAGCCTCTTGCTCTTTACACCCTTCTCCTATTCTGTCTTCTCTGTTTCTTCTCTTCCCACCTCCACTTCGTTTGTTCCCACTGATCCAGTCTAACTCCCCAAGTCCCAGGGATAAATATTCCTTCCCCACATTCAATAGCCTTGATCTTATTGTCTCTCTCCTTCTGCTTGAGCTTTCGGTGTTTGTTATGAAAGCATTGAATAGCCTGTCTCAATGTCTCTCGATTCTCAAATAAGTTCAGCACTTCCCAACAGTTTTCAGAGGAGTTAACCTTTGTTCCTGTCGCTAGGGATAATACCACCGAGGTATTAAATTCTTGGGAGTGCCGATGTCTGCACTCTAAATACCTCTGGGAGCTTCCTCCATTGTACTGACACCACCTATCTAATCCACATCCCACACATTCTAATCTCACCCAAGGATAGCAAAAATGTTCACAGTTCTGAGGGCAATTGATGTTTTCAAGTCGCACTGGTTGCTGGTGGTTCACTACTATTACCTACTAACCGCAGATGATTCATAACATAAACTGCTTTCAGCACTCTGTCCTGTGGGCTCAGCCCATCCTCCCCCATTTTTTGTTTATCAAGCAGTCCTTTCAGGACTTGATGTGTCCTTTCGATGATTTATTGACCTGTGGAGTTACCTGGAATACATGTGCTATGCTTCACTTCCCAACAAGCTAAGAAATCTTGGGTCCATCAGGCAAAATATCCTGACCCATTGTCCGTCTTGATTTCCTGAGGCAAGACCACTATGGCAAAGCAGCCTCACCAGTGTCAAATGACAAAATGAGATCCTTCGCTTGTCATAGGAGTGGCCCAAACCATGTCAGAAAAGGTGTCTATGGTTACATGAATGTGTTTCAAGCGACCAAAAGAGGCGTAGCTAGTCACATCAGTTTGCCATAACTGCAAGGGCCCCAGGCTGCTAGGGTTAACTCCAGAACCCAATTTGCCAGTCATGCCCCGGCATTGTGGGCAGGTTGTGACAATTCCCTGAGCATCCTGCAGTGATATGCTGAATTGTTTGTGTAAAACTTTTGCACTTTGGTTAAAAAAAAAAGACTTGTGAGCCCTTCTGGCCTGGCCAAACTTATTGATGTTAGGAGAAGCAGAGGCCCAAAGCGGTGCCACCAATTGATCAGCCTTTTCATTTCCTAAGGCCAAGCCTCCTGTCAATCCAGAGTGACTCCATATATGGGTAATAAAATAATCCTGTTTGCAAGAATTAAGTAACTGCCATAGTTGCAAAAAGAGTTGCTACAACCACCTGTTTTGAATTTCCTTCAGTAATGCTTGCTCCATGCGCTTGACAACACCTACTACATAAAGAGAATTAGAAACAATATCAACGGGATCATTTGGCCATTTTTCAAACACTGATAACAGCACGTAACTCAAGAACCTGTAAAGAATCTCCTGGTCCCTCAAGGATTTCACTGAGCCATTTGTCTTTGTACTGCCAAGTAAGACTGGCTTTAGAAGTCTTTTGACTGGCATCAATAAAAACTGTGAGTCCTTCTACAGGTTGCCTTGATAGCCAAGGTAGTTCTTCCACCTGTTGATGCAAAGGAAAAAGTTTATGAGGGGGAAAATGAGTGCTAATGAGACCTGTAAAGTTCAACAATGCCCATTGCGAGGTATCTAAATTCTGTAATGACCATTGCAAATAGTCCTTTGTTAATGGGAGAAGAATATTTTGGGAATTGGAAAATCATGCCTGGATAATTATTCTCTAAGCTCACTTTAAAAGTAGGTTCAGCTGTCATATTAATAAGGTCAGATTGCCAATCCAAAGCGACTCAAATCTAGTTTTGATGCAGAAAACATCTGTGTTGGTGTCAAATTTCCCATCCAGGTAGAGCTAGGGCCTGGCCACAGCCCAAGCTCTAATTGATGGATGTCACTTAATACACTTTAAAACAAAGTGCTTACTAATAGCAGTTATAAGTAAAGACCTTAGGGTTAAAGACTAATTAAACCACCTAGTAATTGCATCCCTCTGAAGTTTCCTTCAGGATGGAGATGCTTCGAACACAGCAAACCTCTTCTTCAAAGATCTGAAAGTGATCACAGACAGGATTATGAGTCTGTATCTGGACACTGAAAGTGTGAAGGTGAAGGAAGTGCAGCTGAATGAGAAACCCAGTACAAAACCCAGAAAAAGAAATTAATGTTGCAGCTGGACTCTTTGCTGGAGTGCTTCTGTAATAATAACTGAGGAAAACCACAAGATCAGTAGTCTGGAGAAGGCTTTCAACGAAGCTCAAATATATTTTCTTAGAACTCTGAAAAATACTTAAAATTATGAAACAGCATTGGATCAAACCATAGAGTTAGCACAGAGACTAGCCAGATAGCTAACCTGGTCTAAAAGATGTATAAGCAGCTAGAGAACAAAAAAAAAAGTAGGATCCTAACACAACACGTGTCTTTTAAGTGATCACACAACAAGATGGTAAAGCATATGAAAGCCGGCTGTAAACACTATAATAATACCTTATAAATAATGCTTATCACAAAAATCAGTAGATCCACATTATGCAATCAATATATCAGCACCAAGTGTCTGAGGAAGTTAAGACAACCTTTTTTAAACGTTAATGTAATATTAATAACAGTCACTATTCATCCGTGTTACCTATAAAAAACAGAAATAACAGGGGTTATAAGCTCACTATTAGTAATCCCTAAAGCTTAGAATCATTGGGAAAACAGCTGATGATTTTGCTAGTGGGATCTGATTAAAGTTCCCCAAGCCTTCTGTCTTCAAAGAAATTTTGGATGGTTGAGCCACTACTATTACTTATATCTTCACATGGTGGTTTTACTTGCGGGGAAACACTTTTCCTGGTAAAAGATTTCCATCTATGCCATGTTCAGAACATCACTGATTTGCATGGCGTCTTCCCTTTTTACATCTAGGACATCAATTAGGTTACTTTATATTTTTTGTGGGCTCTGAGCAATATTTGTTTATATGTCCAGGCTTCCCACATTTGAAGCATGTTTTGATGGCTTCTGTTCGCATAGTGGCAATGGCTTGTGTGAGGTGGTCTATGGATTAAATGAATGGCTCCCATATCCCTTGTCTTATTTCTGTATCTTTGCCCTCTGGGCTTCCTGCTGGTTGGGTTTGCAGGATTGCTTTTTCTGAGTAATCACTTGATTGAAAATTCAAAAATTCTCTGGTATCTGGAGGAAATAAATTTGGTTCTTTCTTCGGATATAGTTGAGCTGCATCCTGTAGATTTGTTTCTTCTGCCTGTGTTTCTGTATAGAACTGTAGTGCCTTTTTTTGCCTTCCCTTTTCCTTGCAATAATAGAAGCGGCAAAGGTGGCACTGTAGTGGGAGGTCGGCAGTCTCAGTGGTCACAAAATGGCGTCTGCGGCACTGCGCATGCTCAGAACTGAGGGCCGCCATCTTGTTGCAGGGCAACTTTCTGTAGGGCACTGCCATTTTGTTGTATGGAAGCTCCCTGTAAGGTGCTGCCATTTTGTTCCAAGAGACCATGCTCAATGGTAATGTAAGAGATCTTTGCACAGCTTTCCAGTTTTGGGACCAGGACACCCAGGTTTTTACTCTGATTTTTGGTTAAAAGTTCAGGGAGACTGCTGCCTGATTCTGGACTGTTATTCCTGATACCATTATATTCGGGTATAAGGTTGAGGGAGTCACTCATGGGCTCCATATCACTGGCTATGAGTACACTGGAGCTAACCTTCTTCCCCCCTCAGGGCAGGGCTCCCCCCATCTGCTCCGGTGTAATATTACAAGAGGCTGAAGGTGGCGTGAGATCAGTAAGGAGCCTGTGCAGGGTTAAAAATGGGGCCTGCTCTGGCGCAGTAGAAATTCCAGAGATAAGATTTTGAGCAGTGCAGTCATTAATTATTTTAATTGCTACATGGCACAGTCCTAAGGAAAACAGCTGCAACCCCATCTCTCCTAGCAGCAAGATCAAAAAGCTGAACACCAACAGAGTGCCAGAGGTCAGAAAAGTTCTTAATTACCCAGAGAAGTAAATCTTCAAATCAAAAATTTAATCTTATCAGAGTCTTTAGTTTAGTATAAACATCCCTTTTTTCTGACACGTCTCAACCCGCGTTTAGTCGTCCAGTACGGGCTACTTCTCCCTCCCGCCACACTCTCTCTGAAACATGGGGTCAGAAACTAGAGGATATATATTAATCACAGAAATTAGAAGGTATTAATTAAGAATAGCCACATAGATGATGGACATTGCTTAATATTTGCTGCGTCCTTGGTTGCATAAGAAAGGAAAGGACTATGTGCAAAACAGCAAGAAAGAATGCAAGGATGCCTGATAAGGAGAAGGATGTTTATCAAGAACAGGATACAGTATGCAAGGATACTGAGATAACAAGGCTCCTTGGACCCCTGAAATCAGATGAATCTGGACTCCTGGCTTGAACAGTGGCCAAAAGATCAGTAAGAATGTGCAAGGCAGCAGATCAAAAAGTCAGTCCTGAGGAAGACAACTTTACTTCATCCCTTACGACCCCTGAGACCCCCGAGACGACCACCAGAGACAACTGCGCACCAGCAAAGGACCCATAAGATGATTAGCATACAAAGTAGAGAGGGAGGGGAGCCAGGAAATAATCTATTCTGAAACATGACGCATATGGAACATTCTAGGGGATAAAAGAAAACCGTGTCTGTACAAGGGGTACACATGTCTTTGTAGCGATATCTCCATGCATCTGGCCAAATAAAAACATACCTACTTTAAAACTAATTTTGTCTTTGAGTTTTAGAGTCTCTCTCCACGTGTCAATTGAAGCCCTCTCTTTAGAGAAAAACAGTAATTTTAGAGCATTTTTCTCCCAGAATTTGTGTCCAAACTGAGACCGGTACTCACAGGAGCTGCTCTGTGTGACAGCAATTGCTTGTGTCTTTAATGGGGGAGTGTTTGGGTTTAGTATTTTTTCCTTTTGTTTCTTTCTCTCATGGAATTTTGTCCCATCTGTCTCTAAGAAAATATGATTGGTACTTAAGAGAGACAAAAGAAGTTGCCAAGCTTAGCGGGGAAGGGTTTGCTGACCGTGGACTGACAGCTAGCAATTCCGGGGAAAATCGAGTGATTCCTTGTTGCTATTTAGTTGTGTGTGTGTGTGCCTGATTGTGCGGTGTCTGTGATTTTGGGAACTGTGTTGTATTTCTAAAGCAGTACTGCCATCTTGTGTCAAAAGTCATAATTGCTACAATCTTCCTTTTTTACCGTGTGCACCAGGAAATTTGTGGTTTTTACTTTGCAAATTCTCTTTCACTGCATGTTGTTTTTAGGATTTGTCTAGTGTTACTTGCCAGGAGTATTGTTTTAAGGCTTATTGCGTTTTGCTTTGCTGGAGTGTTCTCCATAGGGATAGTATGGTGTGTGTATTGTTTTTAGGGTCTGTTTGATAAGTGTTGTTTTTGGTTAGTGCTGTTTGTTTTAATGCTTTTGCTGTGACTATTGGGTTTGTTTGATAGGTGTTGTTTTTGGTTACTGCTGTTTGCTTTGATGTTTTGGCTGTGAGTATTGCTTTTAGGGTTTGTTTAGTGTGCCTTGCCATGGGCAGTGCATTAGTAACAGTTGTTCTAGCTGTGGCAAGGCAGCTGAAAGGAGTCCCTCTCCCCAGCGGCTTGGACTTGAACCTTGGGAGTCTGTGACTCCTGAAAGTAATTGGGTAATAAGGGGGCATCAGTGGGTTTATTTAGAAGGAGTATATAGGACATCTACGGGAGATCTGGCCCCATTAGACTGACAGCAGCCGGCACTGAACCCCCTAAAACAGTTACTTTCAAGAGAT
>NW_005054995.1:0-19497 GCF_000277835.1 Geospiza fortis
CTCCAGAGCTCAGTCTCTGATATTTTATTTTCTAAACAATGAAAACTAAAGGCAAATTGTGTTAGAAAACAAGACCCCGATGGGTAAAAAAGCAAAATAAAAGAAGCTGAAAAGTTGAAATACTCATTTTATATACTAAGAGGATATCCTCAACTGCTATAGTTTTCCATTTGCCATGATACAAAAACATATTTGCCAAATCTTTTAAGTAGGAAAGTAGCACAGCACACATATCCCTGAAAATTTGGGCTAAATCTAAGAGCAACCTATATGTCAGTGTGTTTATCCCTTACAAGATAAGTCCTAAAACAATAATTCTACCTTTTTTCTTCACATAAAATAAAATAAAATAAAATATACTGATGTGAAAAAAACCCAAGTTCTATTTCAGGGCATGCAATATCTGTATAGCAATAATCCCCACGTAGGTTTAATGTATTTAGACCTAAGTGTAAGCCCTGCTTTCTGCAAATCTGAGCAGCTGAGGGAGTGGGGATGTTTAGCCTGGAAAAAAGGAGGCTCGGGGGAGACCTTATTGCTCTCTACAAATCCCTGACAGGAGGTTGTAGCCAGGTCGTCTCTTCTCCCGGTTAACAGGTGACAGGACAAGAGGACACAGTCTCAAGCTGCACCAGGGGAGTTTCAGGTTGGACATCAAGAAGAATTTCTTCATGAAAAGGGGTGTTAGCATTGGAATGGACTGCCTAGGGAGGGAGTGGAGTCCCCATCCCTGGAGGTGTGCAAGGAATGACTGGACATGGCACTCAGTGTTCTGGTATGGTTGACAAGGTGGTGATCGGTCAAAGGTTGGACTCGATCTTGGAGGTCTTTTCCAACCTAAATGATTCTGTGAAATCTCTTGCATACACAAACAAAAAATCCTGATGAGATTTCGCAGTCTTTCTCTGTCCTGGATTGCCAAGCAAATTGTATTCTACTTGCCATCTGTATGGCAGTCGTCTTCTGTTAAGTGGGCAGTTGTCCTTATCTCTTCCACAACCACTCCTCCCTCCAGGAAGACATCTGCTGATAATAGGCTATTGAATGTCACTGCATGACTGATAAGAACTATAGCATCTCATTCTGAGATGCTCTGCCCAGAGGGAGGAACCAAGCATTCCTACCCAGATCTGATCTTGAGATTCTGGAACACCAGAACGGCTTCTCCACTGGATTTCCCAGAGGAACAGGTGCCTCTTCCACTGGATCTTCAGAGGAAGACTACATCTTTCTACAGGATCACTGCTCCAACTGAACCACACCTGATGCTCCAGGAGGACTGTAGCCACAATTCCAGTTGGATTGCTACCAACACCCTGCATTTTCCATTTCAGGGGAGACTCCTGCCTTCCTTAGCAGATACCTGTCTTTCCAAACCAAGACACTCTCATTTCCTGCCTCTGATGTTTTGTTGTAGTTGCTGTTAAATGGATGTCAGCTAAGTCTGATTCCCTATCCAGTTTATGTTTACCTAAGCAGTTAAGTCATCTTTCAAAGCATTTTCATTTGGCCCAGTTCTACCTCAGTTCTTTTCTAGGGCTATGATTTAATTGGGGTTTTTTTGTGCTGCAGTTTGCCACAAAGAATCTGTGTTACTTCTAAGATTAGTAATTTTGCAGAGCTCCACTGGTTGCTTGGAATGGCTTAGGGTTCTGTTTCATTGTACTTCTCAAAAATTTGCTCTCCTCTCATGCTTGACAAATCCAGAGTCTTAATAAATTCACAAGAAACTGTGCTTGTAATTCTAAACAGAAGAACCTTCGGACTTCGCTTTACAGAATTTTAACATTAACTTCTGTGTTCATATTTATAGTTCCCTAGCTCCCAAACAGGACTTTTCCCCTCGCCCATTTAAAAGTTGCTGTAATCCCCATATAAAGATAGCAAGAGAAGGCCCGGAGAGGGTTGACTTCATGCGCCCTTTCCAGACAAATCATTGTGCATATGAAAAATTTGGAAGACCTGACCTTATATCTGAAAGGTTAAAGGTAAGATACAGCTAATATTTGACAATACTAGCTGCTTCAAACTGACTTAATTTCAGAAGTAGAAAACTTTGCTAAAGAGGGCCATTTTTGTTTCCTTTCATGCTGGGGGTCAGATTTTCCTGGAACAGATTTTAATAGCAGCAATGAAAATACTATTTCCAGCATGTGACATGGAATTAATAGAATTCCTTGGGAAAATAGGACCATGATGTAAAAGCATGCTTGACACACCATAGACAGTTATAAAATGACAGATATGGTGAAATGTCTAAATATTAAAAGCATATGCATTTTTATTAAAAAAAAAACCAGTCAAGACACAAATGCTTTATCTGGCAATGAAATCAAACTCTGATCCTGCAAGCATTAACACTCCAAAGAGAGTGGACACAGCTCCATCCAACACTGGCGCAAACATATGTTCCAATGCAAGGACAGCCCTACGGTTCTTGTCTCCTACAGCAGTTAAAAATGCCTGTAAAGCAATGAAATCCATTTCATTAGAGAGACATGTACAGTCTTTCAAACAGCTTCTCTCTTAGTATGCAGTTTTTCACCAGTTAATTGCTTCAATTTACAGTCCAATAAAGTGTCTCTATAGCAGGCTAGATTTCAGGACAAGGTCTGATCATGCAGTCATACCATATAGCTGCTGCTGAAGTCACATGACCAGAGTAAGCATTGGTTACAGAGACATAGTAATAATTTTGGGAACAATGCATGTCTGCATCATCAGACTTTTCATTTGTTTCTCAGTTTGCTTTTTTCCACACTCAAAGAATTAATTTTATAGTAAAAGTACCTCAAGTGTAAAAATTATAGGGCTTTTCTTGTAATTCTCACAAGGGCATAGTTTCCATGACTGTCATGAGAACTTAGTTGTAAAACTAGCCATTACTGATTCAGGTTTTCCTGAATACATTTGGAACAGGCCAAGGACTTGCAACTTTTGCTCACGTTCACAGTCACATCCATGGTAGCATTTACTAGTGGATCAGGTCTTTCTGTCACTTTACACAGAAGTGTGCACTGATACAGTGCATTTCTCCTCACATGTCTGAGGATCCACACTATGAGATATAGACAGTAGGCACTCAACTGATGGAAAGTTGTCAGTGTATTCAACAGGACCAGTATAAAGTAACACTGCTAAGAGGTGTGCTGCTTCTTTACTTTCATATTTCACTCAAGATGAATGTTTTTGCAACTTTTTCTACTTCAAACCTAGTAGCACTATACTATGCCCAACTATATAGCATACTAGCTAGCAGTGCCATGTATGACCAACTCTGTACCTCATCTACAACATGTAGATGCTGGGTGGTGCCAGCTGTCCCCACGGCCAGTTCAAACCTTGGAAATCCACATCTAACCAGCCCCTAGGGAGCTCCAGCAACCAGGAGCGATGCAAGCAGGGCATGCAAACAGGGAGTGTCATCTGAGAGAAGCACTGCGGAAGTTTGTGCGGAAGGGCACCTGAGAAGGGCAGCGCACTCTACCAGTTGTTGGGCTGCTGCCTGATCTGCTCGCCCACAGGCATAGGCTGGGGCCCTGGTCACCCCAACTAGCTGTTGGCTATGCAAACATATCCGGCAGCTTGAGGACTCCAGGGGATTAGAAGGGCTTATTAGACAGTGCTTTGGGATTGTTTGGAAGCATGGTGGCAGAGACCTGGTGAGGGCTGTGTTCTGCAGCAGCCAGGGACCATCTATCTACTCAGGCTAGCCTGGGATGAATGGAAGTGGCCACCCAGACAGAGCTTCCTGTCAGGGAAGCTGCTGTCCAGGTGGAGGGCTGTAAAGTCTGTATCCCACACTTCTGGGTGGAGGAGGGTGCAAGCTCCACCTGTGCAAAGTGTATTCAGGTGGAGTCAGGCAGTAGGTGGAGGAGCTGAAGGAAGAAGTCAGCAGGCTACACTGTTATAGAGAGGGGGAACAAGAAACAGATAATTATTTGAGACTTTGCAAGAAGAAATACTAGGGCCCCGTGGCACTGACCTCCAAGGACTACCAGACAAAGAGCATCAACAGCGAGCTGACAGCACCTTGGAGACGGAGGTGCCACGGTCTCTGGTGACTTGTGTCATCAGAATATCTATCACTCCTCCCCATTTCCTTGTATGTACCAACCAGCAACAGATATGAAGTCTTGGCAGTGGGTGGAGCCGATGGACAACTCTCACAGGAAGAAACTGCACCAGTTGCAGACACTAAAATCTGCAAAAGAAAGCGGCGAGTGCTAGTAGCAGGTGAATCTCTGCTGAGACACACAGAGGCACACGCTTCAGCTGACCTGATATACAGTCTAGAGAAGTTTGCTGCTTTTCAGGAGCCAAGATACAGGACGTCACAGAGAGGCTGCCAGAGCTGGCTAAAACCACAGACTACTAGCCGCTACTTCTCTTCCATGTGAGCACCAATGATATGGTAAAGCATAGTCTGGGCAAGATCAAACAGGACTTCAGAGCCCTGGGGGTGCAAACGAAGGGGACAGGGGCCCAAGTGATCTTCTCCTCTGTCTAGCCGCTCAGGGATAAGGGTGTGGGCAGAAGTCGACGCATTATGCAGATCATCACCTGGCTTGGTGGCCAGTGTTGTCGCCAGGGTTTTGGCTTCTATGATCACGGGATGTTCTTCAATGAATGCAGTCTATTGGGGAGACATGGGATCCATCTATATAGAAGAGGCAGGAGAATCTTTGTTGGCAGATTGGTTGACTTAGCAAATTGTGCTTTATCCTAAGGAACTTGGGGGGGTGGGGGTGGAGGGGTGTTCAAAGCTGTAAAATTCATGTACTCACAAGCAACAGAGTGGATGAGCACACCTACCAGAGTAGTGAGGAATGCTCCCCAACCCTCCAAAAAGACAAGACAGCCAACAGTTGAACTGAAGTGTTGCTATAGCAATGCACACAGCATGGGTAACAAACGGGAGGAGCTGGAAGCCACTGTGCAGCTGGAAAGCTATGATCTGATCGCTATCACTGAAACTTGGTGGGATGAATCACATGATTAGAGCACTACAATCAATGGCTATAAACTGCTCAGGATGGCCAGGCAAGGAATCATAGAATCATTAATGTAGGAAAAAACCCTTAAGTTCATCAAGTCCAACCACTGACCTAGAACCACCACCACATGCACCACTAAGCCATGTCCTCAAGTGCCATATCTACATATTTTTTAACACTTCCAGGGATGGTGACTCTACCACTTACCTGGGCAGTCTGTTCCAATGCTTTACAACCCTTTCCACAAAGAAATTTTTTCTAATATCCAATCTAAACTTCCCCTGATGAAACTGGAGGCCATTTCCTCTCATCCTGTCACTTGTTACCTGGGAGAGGAGACTGATACCCACCTCATTACAACCTCCTTTCAGGTTTTTGTAGAGAGCAATAAGATCTCAGTGAGCCTCTGTGGTATTTTCGGGGTCCCCAGGATGAAGGAGGAATTGAGAATCTGACTCCATGTTCTTAGAAGGCTAATTTATTATTTTATGTACTTATATTATATTAAAAGAATGCTATACTAAAACTATAGGAAAGAATAGAGAAAGGATACAGACAGAAGGTTACAAAGAATGAGAATGAAAAACCCGTGACTGCTTCCAGAGTCCCAACACAGCTGGACAGTGATTGGTCATTAAGTCAAAACAATTCACATGAAACCAATCAAACAACCACCTGTTGGATAGACAATCTCCAAACACATTCCAAAGCAGCAAAACACAGGAGAAGCAATCAAATAATTATTGTTTTCATTTTTCTCTGAGGCTTCTCAGCTTCCCAGGAGAAGAAATCCTGGCAAAGGGATTTTTCCAGAAAATATGACAGTGACAGGGAGGGGTTGTCCTCTATGTGAAAAAAAATGATTAATTGCACAGAGTTGTTTTTGACAACCAGCAGTACACAGGTTGAGAGCTTATGGGTGAAAATTAGAGGCCAAGCCAACAAACAAAACCTTGTGGCTGGTGTTTACTACAGGCCGCATTATCAAGGGGAGGATGTTGATGAAGCATTCTTGCTTCATCTATAGGAAGCATCATGATCTCAAGCTCTGATCCTGCTGGGGGACTTCAACCACCCTGACATCCACTGGAAAAGCATCACAGTAAGATGCAAGTAGTCTAGGAGCATCTTTGAGTGCATTGAGGATAACTTCCTAATCCGGGTGATGGCATGGCAGGATGGGTCGACAAAGGAAGAGCAGCGGATGTTGTCTACCTCAACTTCAGCAAGGCTTTTGACACTGTCTCCCATAACATCCTTATGGGTAAGCTCAGGAAATGTGGGTTAGATGAATGGACAGTGAGGTGAATCAAGAACTGTCTGAATGGCAGAGCTCAGAGGGTTGTGATCAGAGGAGTAGAATCCAGTTGGAGGCCTGTAGACAGTGGCATTCCCCAGGGATCAATACTAAATTCTTCATGGAAAGGGTTGTAAAGCATTGGAAGAGACTGCCCAGGGAAGTAGTAGAGTCGGCATCCCTGGAAGTGTTAAAGAAACATGTGGATATGGCTCCTCAACATGAGGAAGAACAACTTTACACTGACGGTAGCAGAGCACTGGAACCGGCTGCGCAGGGAGGTTGTGGAGTCTCCCTCTCTGGAGACATTCAAAACCCACCTGGACATGTTCCTGTGTCACCTGCCCTGGGTGACCCTGCCTTGGCAGGCGGGTTGGACTGGACGATCTCCAGAGGTCCTTTCCAACCCTAACTGTTCTGTGATTCTGTGACAGAAAGCCCAACCAGAGGAGATGCATTACTGTGCCTTTTGCTCACCAATGCAGAGGAACTCATTGGAGAGGTCAAGATCGGTAGGTAGCCTGGGCTGCAGTGAACATGCCCTGGTGGAATTCATGATCTTGAAGGATGTAGGCCAGGCGAATAGTGTAGTCAAGATCCTAAACCTTAGGAAAGCGAACTTTCAATTGTTTCCCTGTGCTCTGATCACTGATCACTATCTTCTAAAACATCACACAGCAATGACAGCGAAAGCATAAAATTGCCAGGTACTTCAAGAATTGTCCTTTATTGAGTAAAATTCATCAAAAGAATTTGAAGTCCATAACGAGGAGTAAATCCCTCTGGGAGATGGGCTGAGTGAGATAGGAAAGCTCCACCTTGCCTAGTGCATTGTTGCATTGTGGGGTATCCCCTGTGCTTTTGGGATGTGGTGCTGAATTTGGAGATCTGCCCAGCAAGCTGCCAGGTTGGAGGAGTCCCTGGACCAAGCACTCTGTTTTGCCAGGGGAAGCTGCAGTGGCTATCGCAGATTCATAGAGATCAAAGCTGACTTAACAAGGCATTTAATATGTTCCTGTGAAAAAATACTCTGCTGGTTCATCCGAGAGTTTGTACGTTTTTGAAACTTAAATCATTATCTCTCCTTAGGCTAGCAATAGAAATTGGAGGGAGATGAATTTGATGAGTGGACTGTTCAGTGGATAAGGAATTGGTTGAACGATCGCATCCAGAGGGTAGTGGTCAACGGCTCAGAGTCCCAATGGACATCAGTGACCAGTGGTGTCCCTCAGGGGTCCTGTGTTGGTTTTGCATGGCCTGGTCTTTGGTAGCAGGGGGGGAACAGAAGTGGCTTCTGTGTCCAGCAGAGCCAATGCCTGATGGCTCTGAAGATGGCCATGCCGCTGGCCAAGGCTGGGACAATTAGAGATGGTGGAAATGCCTCTGTGATAACATATTTATGGAGGGAAGAAGAAGAAGAAGAAGAAGAAGATCAAAACAGAACGGGGCACACGCAGTTTTGCGTTTTAGTCAGAGGAGGAGAGAATATGGGAGGGAAAACAACATGGAGACACCAAGGTCAGGGGATAAGGAGGGGCAGGAGGTGCTCCAGCTGTCAGAACCAAGATTCCTCTGCAGGCCATGGTAATGACCATGGTGAAGCAGGTTGTCCCCCTACAGCCCATGGGGATCCACATGGTCTCACAGGGGAAGGACTCCTCTCCTGGAGCAGTGGAAGAAGAACTCAGCTGATGAACTGACCAAAACCCCCAGCCCCTGTCTCCCTGCGGTGTTAGTGGGAAGGAGGGAAGGGCTGGGGGAAGAAAAGGTATTTTAAGGGCTTATTTTACTTCTCATTATCCTCTTCTGATTTTGTTAGTAATAAATTCACTTTGTACTTCTAAGTTGAGCCTGATTTGCCCTTGGAGTGTTTTTTCTTCTCTCCCTAGTGGAAGATCTTGGGTGACAAACTGACCAAAACCCCCATGTCCTGTCTCTCTGCACCATCAGGGTAGAAGGAGGGAGGACCTGGAGGATAAAAGGTGTTTTTAAGGGCGTATTTTACTTCTCATTAACCTCCTCAGACTTTATTAGTAATAAATTCACTTTGTACTTCTAAGCTGAGCCTGTTTTGTCCTTGGAGTGTTTTCTCCTGGTCCTTATCTCAACTCATGAACCCTTTGTTTAATTTTTTTCCTCTCCTCTGTCCAGCTGTATCAGGGGAGGGTGAGTGAGCGGCTATTGTTGGTGCCTGGCATTTGGACAGTGTCAAACCATGACATATCCATACTGGGACCAGTGTTATTTAATATCTTCATTAATGACATAGAGAGAGGGATCGAGGGCACCCTCAGCAAATTTGCAGATGACACCAAGCTCAGTGGTGAAGTTGACCTGCCTGAAGGATGGGATGCTGTCCAGAGGGACCTGGACAAGCTTGAGAAGAAGTTGCCCATGGGAATCTCGTGAGATTTAACAAATCCAAGTGCAAGGTGCTGCACCTAGATCAGAGCAACCCCCAGTATCAATCCAGGCTTTGGGGGATGAACCAATCGAGAGGAGCTCTGGCAAGAAGGGCTTAGGAGTGCTGGTGGATGAGAGGCTCAGCATGAGCCGGAAATGTGTGCTCGCAACTCAGAAAGCGAATTGTATCCTGGGCTGCATCAAAAGCAGCGTGGGCAGCAGGGTGAGTGAGGGGATTCTTCCCGTCTGCTCTGCTCTGGTGAGACCCCCCACTTGGAATACTGCATCCAGCTCTGGGGTCCCCAGCACAGGAGGGCCACGAAGATGATTAGAGGGATGGAGAGCCTCTTCTATGAGGAAAGGCTGACAGCACTGGGATTGTTCAGCCTGGAGAAGAAAAGGCTCCGGGGTGACCTTATTGTGACCTTCAAGTACCTAAAGGGAGCCTACAAGAAAGATGGAGAGGGACTTTTTACAAGCCCATGTAGTGACAGGACAAGGGGGAATGGCTTTAAACTAAAAGAGAGTAGGTTTAGATTGGATATTAGGCAGAAATTCTTTACTCAGAGCGTGGTGAGGCACTGGAGCAGGTTGCCCTGGATAGGGTCCCAAGCAACCTGGTCTAATGTAAGGTGTCCCTGCCCATGGCAGAAGCGTTGGAACTAGGTGACCTTTATGGTCCCTTCCTACCCAAACTGTTCTGATTCTGATTTTAGATGTTTGGGGAAGACAAAAGATGTTTGTTTTTTTTCTGGGAAAAATAATCAATTTATTTTATGGGGAATGCTTTAAAGGAGAGGCATAAATTGACTATTTTATTCCTAAAGCTTTCTGGGGCTTGTGGTTGAAAACTGATTTAATTATTTTAACTTCTTTTTTCTTCCTCATTTGAGAGGAAAAAAGCAGGTGTTAAATCCTTACTTAGCTCTCAGTCCCTATTTTCTTGCTCTGCTTTTCGCAGCTTTTCAGTGGCGGACACTAGTTTGACCAAAGCAAGGCATTTAATTTTGATTGCGGAAATATTTTACACACACATATGCAGATATACACGCATATACGTGCAGAATTTTGATGGAAATTTTTTTACGATTCCTGATAAAACCACCTTCTGATTTATAAAACTTCTCTCCAAACACCTCAAAGAGCAAATAAACCTGAATTCATTTATACTCAAAGTCTAGGAATATAGTAAGTGATAGTATCCTCAGAATAAGGAAATGTTTGGACTCAGATTTTCCAAGCTGAACAGCAGACTAATATGAAAATCTTAACTGTGTCCGGTATCAGATACAACTTTTTTCTCTTTGACGTTTCAACTGGTTTTGACTGAATTTGTGGCATTCAGAAATCAAGGCATCTAAATCTTTTTTGATTGGCATCAGGATTTCGTTACCAAGAAGTCCATGACTGAGGGAAGAAGAGTCCACATTGTCTGACTGCTAAATGTAACCACAAGAATAATGAAATAAGTGTTGGATTAGCTTGATTTGTTTCTTTTTCTTGAACTTTAATTAATGTTTGGATTTTTTTCATTTGTTCAAGGGACTGGTGGATGGGACCCCCTGGGAAACTACTCTCAGGGATAAAAGAGCTGAACAGAGCTGGAAGCTATTTAAAGACATCTTTTTCTGAGAGCACAAGAACTATCAGTTCCCATGTGCAAGAAATCAGGCAAGGAAGGCAGGAGTAAGGCATGTCTGAGTAAAGACCTCCTGGTCAAACTGAAACACAAGAGGGAAATGCACGAGCAGTGGAAGCAGGGGCACACATCCCAGAAAGAATATAGGGATGCTGCCCAGATGTGTAGAGATGGGATCAGGAATCCAGCACAGCTGGAGATAAATCTGGCAAGGGGTGTGAATAATAATAATAAGGGCTTCTACAGGTATGTTAGTCAGAAAAGGAAGGGAAAATAAATTGTATCTTCCCTGATAAATAGGAGATCTGGTGACAATCCACATGGAGGAGGCTGAGGGTCTCAACAACTTTTTTGTTTCTGTTTTCAATGGCAATCTCTCTTCCCACATCTCTCAAGTCTCTTAATCTCAAGGCAGCGACTGAGGGAAGGAAGTCCTACCCATCGTAGGAGACGATCAGGTTTAAGACCACCTGAGGAACCTGAACATGTACGAGTCCATGGGACCCGGTGAGATGCATCCCAGGGTACTTAGGGAATTAACTGATGTAGTTGTCAAGCCACACATATTTGAAAAGCCATGGCAGTCAGGCAGTCCTCAGTGACTGGAAAAAGAGAAACATCATGCCTCACTGCTAACTGTGACCACAAGAATCACAAAATGAGTGTTGAGATAGCTTGATTTCTCTCATTTTCTTGAACTTTAGTTAATGTTTTGATATTTTTCCTCTGTATTTGTAAAGGGTAATAACTGAAGCAAAGAAGACGCCAAAGATGGAAAGGGGTCTTTCCAGAACAACTTGAAGAGAAGTACTACTCAAAGTTGTGAGAAAGGACATGCTGCATCAGGACAGCAATTCAGTGTTACTGCAACCTATTGTATTATTTTGTAAAATATTTCTATAAATATTTAAAGAGGTACACATATGCAATATACAAAAGAACACTGTAAAGCAGTATAATCTGGACTCATTTACCTCCACTTAATAGAGTGAGGACAATATTGAGTTTGCTCTGTACTTCTTGTATTTTCATCTCTTTGCCACAACATTATCTAGTTCTAAATTTCAGCTTAAGTCTCTGCTACTTAAATATTGTTTGATTTACTTGTATAATTCAATGCAAATATTGCTTATGTAATAGGATATTTTATGTAAAGGTGCATGTTTGTTTAAAATATTTTAAATTTGCATATCACAAACTGTGGTAGTATGAAATGGTACTGTTAATTTTCAAACACACTATGAACAATATTTTTTAAAAATAAGCAGATATGAAGTAAAATATGTCAGTCTTGGAGACTTAAATAGTTTTAGCTGTGTACAGGTTTTGTTTTGCTGTGTGTATTGATGTGTGCATCTCAAAGTGTGCCTGTCAGTGTATGTATGTTCCCAGTGTACTGTAGTTTCTCTTTTACTGTATGGTAACCCTTAATGGACTTATGAACCCACTGATGCTGGTGTGAGTCTGCCTTTCCCTGTTAATAGGCACTAATGAAAACTGCACTGGTGTTAACTAACATGTACCATAGACTACCATTATCAAAGGGGCAAGATAAAATAGAAGACAGGAAGTCAGTTTGGGAGTGTGGTTCAGTTTCCCACTCGATTAATGACTTGGTACACATGATTTTGGTCAAGTCATGCAACTGCCCTGTGCCTCAGTTTCTCAGTCAGTAAAATGGGCATAATTGTACTTATCTACTTCCCAGGAGAGTTAGTTGCAAGGCTGAATTACTGTTCACAAGTGTTTTGACATTTTTCATAAACAGTGCCAAGTGTGTGCAAACACTATAATCATTATTTTTTCACTTCAAAATGTGCTGAACATTGAGAGGTGCTGGTGGTTATAGAAATTCAAAGAGCATATGCCTTATTTTGATATTGATACTGTTAACTGAGTGGCATTAGAAGCTAAATAATCTAATTTTTTTCTTGGTAAACCACAGCTCAGCTGTCTCCTTATAACATTCAAAGCAGTAACCTCTGTCACCTTATTTTAATTGCGGGGAAGAAGTTAATAAGAAGTGAGAAAAATCAAATGGAAGAATTTAAAATAACCCTTTTATTTTTACTTATTAAATATGAATGACTTTCTGTTGGATCCAGGACTAATGAGTGACACTTTTCCTCTGTTGTTTTGATTGGTTTTCCCATGCTGCATTGGCACTTTTAATTGAAACAGTTAAATTGGGATCTCTTTGTGAAACTAATTTAGCTTTTTTTTGTTATGTTTTAGTCTAAAGATTAATTGCTGCAAGTGAAGGTGATGCCTTAGGTTTTAGCCTTTATATTTTTCAGATTCTGTTCTGCTTTAGTGTGTAGTTCTGAGCTTTGTATTAAGGGATGGTAAGCTCTCTTCACAGAGTAGCTAGACAAAACAATTCCTTTTCTAGCATGGGACCAAGGACAACTGATCCAAATTTCAGGCCCGAGAGCATAAACAACGTGGACTGAAGAGAGAAAAACAAGAAGGATGGAACTTCATAACCTAAAGCTATAACTGGACAATTAACTCCAATATGCTAATGGACCAGAACTTATAAAAGTGAGAGACCTCGTGATCAGTCGTCCATTTTGTGTGTATTTTGGTTCATCTTGGGTGTAGCCCTGGCTGGGCTCTTGTACTGCCCAAGATGTATCCATTGAGGCCTTTTAATAAATACCTACTTTAACTCCGTCTAGCCTCTGTTCTAGGTCAGCCTTCGCGAGGCATCAAAGGGGCTGAAAAAATGCTTCAGTCTCTGTGTTCTGTTTGAAACCAAACCATAAGGATGGAAAACCTTAACTTAAAATACTAGAACAGAAGTTCTCATTCTGCCTCTCTTCATCTTTCTCCATCATTTTTCTGCCCCTGCCCAATTCCTTGTCCTGCATGTCATGTGCAGGTGACCTGTCTGCTGCTTCACACTTCAATAGTCACAATGACAAAGAGAGAACTTGGTGGCTGATAACATTTATTTTGGTTTGCTTTGGGGATTTTTAAAACTTTTTAAATTGTGAATGATATTTCTATTTTTGTATCATAAGAATGCTTTCTTACAGTATTTGTCATGACAGTTTATACCAAACAAATGCAGGGACCTTATTTCTATTGCAAACACTATGACAGCTATGTTTTTTCCTTTTAAATGCATTTTTATTTGCATAGAATGCTCACTAATGTTAAATAGGAAAGAGTATATAACATAGTAAAGGTTCATCATACCTTTCAGCATAAGGAGGTAAAAGAAAAAAATATTCAAGATGGGTCTCATCACCTGTCTATTTTGATTAGAAGTAGGTTTGTGTCTGTCTTGGGGTGCCTGTACGATACTGTATCCCTTATCGTCTGCTTTATTCCCAGGAATGGGTCCTGTAACTTTAAGCTAGGTCAGAGAGAGGGAGGAGGCGAAGCAGGTGGAATTCTTTCGGCATGGTTTTCACACATCCTCCCCCGGGTTCACTCAGCTGTGTTGTCATCACGGACAGAGGGAGTACATCTTTGCTTTTTAGCTAGCTTCTTGTTTGTCAGCTAAAGCAAGAAGTTTTCCTGGGACTGTGGCTTCTTCTGGAACTGTTCAGCTTTGCTCCAGTCCGAAAAACCAGACCATCACCGGGAGGCCCAAAGCAGCAGCCCAGCGTGGGGAGGCTTCAGGGACACCACATCCTGGCTCCAGAACTCGGGAGAAGCCGAGCAGGACTCTAAAAATTCACCAGCTTTCTCTGCAATGAGAAGCTTTATTATCTAACATTATTCTTTCTCTTTTCCTGTGCCTGTGGGCACTCTGCTTGTTAAATAAGCAGGTTTTTTTCACTTTCCTACAAGAAATTCCTTTCGAACCTGTTGGGGATGGGCTGCCAAAACCTACCTTTCTTTAGAGGAGGCACCCTTTCAGGACGTTTCCTTCTAATTTGTCTCAAACCAAGACAGTGTCATTTCAGTTACAAAGATAAAATTATGACATATAATTTATGTGAAAACTTATTTTTGTAGTGTACATAGAAGTCAATCAGTCTTTTGATAGAAATATATATATTTTAAGAGTTTATATGCAACGATGATAGCATTATATTTTAGAACACTGCTGAAATGTGATTATAGTGCATACTTTTCCTTGAATGCCCCATGGCAGAAAAGAAAGTGTGAAACAGCATTAAGAGAGAAAGAGAGTGTGAATATTCATACAATTCTGGACTGTCTTTTAGCTACCATTTGTCATCTGGAGTGGTTCTGTTAAGCCTTGAAAAGAAATACTACAAACCCTCTAAATATTAATGCATGGTGTTTCACCTGGGTTAGAGCAATCCCCAATACTGATACAGCCTGGTGGATGAATGGATTGAAAACAGACCTGCAGAGAAGGACTCAGGGATATTGGTAGATGAAAAATTTGATATGTACTGGCAGTGTGCACTTGCAGCCCAGAAACCAAATCATATCCTGGGCTGCATCAAAAGAGGAGTGGCCAGCAGGTCGAGGGTGATTATTCTGCCTCTCAACTGTTCTTTTGGGATCCCACCTGGAGTACTGCATCCAGCTCTAGGGTCCCCAGCACAGGAAAGTCATGGACCTGTTAAAGTAAGTCCAGAAGAGGGCCACAAACATGGTCAGAAGGTTGGAATGCATTTCTGATGAAGACAGGCTGAGAGAGTTGGGGTTGTTCAACCAGGAAAACAGAAGGCTCCAGGGAGGCCTTGTGGCCTTTCAGTATATAAAGGGGGCTTATAAGAAAGATTAAGAGAGACTTTCTAACAAGGTCTGTTGTGACAGGACAAGGGGGGAGCATTTTAAACTGAAAGAGGGTAGATCTGAATTGTGTATAAAGAGAAATGCTTTATGGTGAGGGTGATGAGACACTGGAACAGGTTGATTAGAGAAGTTGTGGATGCCCCATCCTGGGAAGTTTTCAAGGTCAGGTTGGAAAGGGCTTTTAGCAACCTAATCTGGTGAAAGAAGTCTGCCCATGGCAGGGAAGCTGGACTTAATGATCATTAGAGGATTATTTTAGTATAACTTGCTTAGACTTAGTAGCTAAATTTTCTGAAGCCTTAGGCTGCAAGACTAGATACCCTGAACTTTTACCTAGTTTAGTAAAAGGAGGTCTCAGAGCCAGTTCACAATGAAAGATAAGGAAGCAAGGAAGGCCACTACCCCTTCAGCAGAAGCTGCAATCTCACAGATAAGAGAAGAAATGGCCTGCCTAGAGACAATTAAGAGAACCAATGAAGAACAAGAAGACCCTAGACCTAAATATTATTATTGGACCAAACTGTCATGTTGGGCTGGGAAACTTAGACCGTAAGGGTATAATAGCCCAGGTATTTCTTTGTTCAGGGTCCCTCTCTGGAGGCACCTAGTTTGAGCTGTTTCTACTGCTGTACCACTCAAATAAATTACCTTTCCATATTTAAAGCTTGAGACTGCTACAAGATACCTAGGGTAGAAAAGTACAAACAGTTTGGAGACCCAAATTAGACCCTAGGCTACCACTTTTAGATCCTCTCATCTTCAAACATCCAACTGCTGGCAAGAATGTACTTTCAGCTGGAATCCTTTACATGGGAGGCATCAAAAGGTAAGTGTTAAGACTCCCTGAGCTGTTTTGGTGTAAATACTGAAGTGGGTTTGAGTTCCACTCAGTATTGGGGTAGGTTCAAGTCCCTCCCCTATTATGTTCCAAATATTTGGCCATCACCAGTGTGCTTGGATTCCTTTTAATTATCAGCTCCTTTTCACTGTTACCAGATCCTCTCAATAGTCTACCCATCCTCCTGCTGAGTCTAAAAGTTCTATTAAATCTCCATCCAATCTCTCAATTTCTCACCACATTTTTCAGTCCCCTCCTTTCATTTATTTCTTGATTGCTATGATACTAATATAGCACAGATTATAGTAGGCTCCAAACGTCTTTTTCTTGAGCTGATATTATATTGACTAGACTCATCCATTCTTACTTTTATAATATGGTAAGATTCAAATCCATAAAGACAATGACATTCTTAAAAGAACATTCTTCTGGAAAATGGATTAGAATAGTCTTACAGAAAAAGGATTTATGTTGAGTGTGTGAAGAGACCTTTCCCTATGTAATGTTGAGAGTTCTGAGATATAACACTACTAAGAACAAATAAATGGAAAATGTTTTAAAACATGGGTAGCTTTTTATTTGTAGTATATAAACATTTAAATTCTGAAATTCCCTAATTTCTAAGAAAATATCCAAATCCTCCAACTTAGTATAAAAACTGCTTAATTGACAGAAAAAGGAAATCAGGCCTTAGTCTAAACTTAACATCAGTGCTTCCAATGTCAAATGTGAACACAGAAAAATAGCCCTTTATTCCATCCAGTCTTGGTTGCCAAATAAAGCAGGATGAGTTTTGCATAACAAACATCCAAAACTGCTCCCTTGCAAGAAAACTGTCATTTTTTCTGCACTTCTGTAAATCAGGTTGACTAAGTTGGATGAATAGGTGCACTCTAGATTTGAACACCTAACTTTGAAATTGTTGAAATTGTTTATATAAAACATTTAAGCATTTATTCCTCTCTGCTTTTCTTTATTACATTGGAAAACTCTTCCCCTACAGATTGCACATTTGAGCTCATTATTAATAGCTGCGGGGTTTTGAAAAGAAGGTGATTTTTAAATGAAGAATTAAAAACATTCAAATTTTAGTGTTCCAGAGAAATTAAATGAAATTATATCATTTTGAATATCTCCCTTTGAAGGTTTCTTTACAACAAGATAGAGAATCTACACACAAGAGGGCATAAAGAACTACATAGCACTGAGAGTCAACAACAGCAAGGCTGCAGATGGTGAATGAGTGTGGCCTAAAATAATGAATATTAAGAGTTCTGCTTTGTCTACGTATTTGTGTCTCACACAATCAGATACCACATTTACCCATAATCTTAATAAATCAGTCTTAAAAAAGCATTATTAATATTAAAATATTGTTATCTGTTCCCTCTTATCTTCTAGGAGACTGACTCAACAGTTAGGAACATTTTCTTCAGATCAGATATACTCTACCATGACAATCCAAATGGCACAAAAAACTTTGTGGTAAATTTGATTCTTTTCTGAAAATCATGCCACTGACTTAGGAGTTTAGGTAAGGATTTGGAATTATAACAGCTACCATTTTATTTTTAAATACTTTGAAAATGTTTTCTAGTTTTACATACCAAAGCAATATGAACAGTGAATTCCACACCAATGCCAACAGAAGCAACCAGGATAACCACAGGCACTGCACTCAGCTTTATTCCGGTTAGACCCATCATACCAAACAGCTCCACAGTCATCAGAGCCAGAACCACCACCTAGATGATTTCAAACAGCTGTTAGTAACTTCTCATACTCAAGACAAATGAAGAAGGATATTATAAAACAATATGGGGACTATAAAATATATCCCTCATATCAGTCCTTCTCTTATCCTCAAAGACAAGCCATTTTTCTTTGTTTCATTGTGCTCAATGGCAATGACCCCCTAAAGTGTCAATTTAAATTATTATCCCAAGAACCATTTAAGAGATCAAGCATCACTTTTCTATTGGTAACAATTTATCAATGTGATTTGAAAAATAGTTTTTTCTATAAGGTTTTTCAGAGAAATGGGAGAAAAAGAGAAAAATAATGTTCCAGTGAATATCCCTGAGAAGGAAGAAAAAAAAAATTAACTTTCAAATAACTGCATTGGAATTCTTTTTGTAGTACTCCAAATGTGAGGATGACTCTGTTAGCGTTCGGAGACATATACTCACACAGGCAATTATATGTAGGTGCTTTTATTAAGAGCTCTGGGAATCAGGGGCGCTTTCGCCTCAGATCTGATTCCGCACATACATTCAAGAGGAACGGGTTTTTATATTCTATCGTTATATAACTTACATGTTAATCATTAAACTTATATTGTTCTATTGTATACATAGATTTTCAGCTAAACATAGCTCTCTTAAGTTCCCAGTGTAGTTTCTCATGATTCTTCCTATGATTATATAATAATTATATTTAATTACTAAACAATCATCACATCTAACAATTATATCATTTATCATACTGCTTACATGAATGCACTGATCTGAGAAAACACAAAGCCTAACATTTTCAGAATCTATCTTTAGCATTTTCCAAGGTCCCATTATCATTCTCCCCCCTTTGAAAGCATTTTCACTTTACTATAGGTGTAAATGTTTTCACTTAATATAGTCCTTTATCTCTCAATTTATACTTGATGTTCGTCAAATCCAGAGTTAATGTAAACGTTGTCACGAACTGGAGAACCAGAAGATGGTGGGCGTGGATCTCGTGTCAGTGCCTTTATTATTCTCTGGTTCCAGGACGTTTTCTTCTGTATCTCTCCCTTTAAGATGCTGTAAACTAACCAAATTGCTAAGGATACAATTAGTAAGATTATCACATTCTCAATGACAGATTTAATCCATGAACTCACATTCCACCCTAACCCTTCAAAGATTTTACCTAACCAACTTGTAGTCAAATCCTTTTGCTCTTCTTGTGCTTCATGCTCTATTTGTTTCAACTGATTGATGTCATACTCTACATCTGCAGTTACATTTGGGATATGAACACAGCAGTGATCAACCCGTCCCTTTAAAAATCCACATACTCCATGCTCTTTCAGGAGTAACAAATCTAAGGCTAATCGATTTTGTAAAGTCATTTTTGTGGTGGCTTGTAACTGTACGTTTAATTCTTTAAATCCTTCCCGGGTGATTCTTGCCAGCCTATCTACCTGGCCTGTAAGTTTATACAGCATTTCTCTATTCTGATAGTTTGCTATAGGGCCAAGCAAAGACTCTAAGGCCCACCCAAATTTCACTCCACTAGAGGGTTCTTGCCAAGTGTCATCTGAATTTTCATTGTCTAGAACTTCCTGTCTTGCTCTTATCTGCAGAAGTTCACCTTTTCCATTAAATGGGGACTTTTTCCAAATTGGACATAAGGTTGGGAGGCCTAAAGTAATTTCTTTTACTTTCCCATCTACAGGCAGATGTGTTGTCCAGGTACCATCGCTTGTTGCCCATACAAATTGTCCTGGACCTCGAATTGTACTCCTGGTACATCTTATAACTGCTTTATAATTCACTCTGCCTTGTTTATGTTTGATCCCTCTGCAAGCACAACCAATTTGCAGGGCTATTGCCAA
>NW_005054995.1:25344-32121 GCF_000277835.1 Geospiza fortis
AGGGGAGCGTATCGAGTCGCGAAACTCGCTCAGCAGCACTCACAGGGTCCCACCTGGGTCGCCAAAATGTTAGCGTTCGCAGACATATAATCACACAGGCAATTATATGTAGGTGCTTTTATTAAGAGCTCTGGGAATCAGGGGCACTTTCGTCTCAGATCTGAATCCGCCATACATTCAAGAGGAACGGGTTTTTATATTCTATCGTTATATAACTTACATGTTAATCATTAAACTTATATTGTTCTATTGTATACATAGATTTTCAGCTAAACATAGCTCTCTTAAGTTCCCAGTGTAGTTTCTCATGATTCTTCCTATGATTATATAATAATTATATTTAATTACTAAACAATCATCACATCTAACAATTATATCATTTATCATACTGCTTACGTGAATGCACTGATCTGAGAAAACACAAAGCCTAACATTTTCAGAATCTATCTTTAGCATTTTCCAAGGTCCCATTATCAACTCCAGAAGAGGTTTAAAGCTCAGAAGAGGGTGAATGTCATAATTAGCTGAGTCTTGAGTTACAGGGGGCCTTTGAGCTTTAAAGATACTTGAAGGGATTCATATGGACAATGAAATAGATAAATATAAGAGAAAGCTTTTATTTTTCTTTCATCTACCTTGTAAAAAACAATAAAGGAGGGGAGGAAATCCATGGAATCAACTTCAAAGTTTCTAAAGCCAAGCAGGAAAATGAGACAAACTTAAAAAGCAATGTTAGACTGTGAAAATAAACCACCTTTCCAAGGGATAAAAGTATGCACTATAATAAACTATTTTATAAGCTAATAAATCAAGAAAAATAACATAAATTGCTTGATTCAGTGCTATGAAAAATATTCTAGACTAAACATTTACCTTTTTACATACTTGCTATATAAATGTACAATACAAAAACGAGCAACTATTTTACATTTTTCTAAGCCACACAACATTTAGGAAACCATACACATAAACCATATAACAGTTTATGGAATGTAAACATAGGAACATCATAATCCAGTTTAACTTGAATGTTTACTATGAGGCTTATGGTACCTTGCAGAAAGCTTGAAAGAGTATTCTCTTCACTTTATGATTTTATAAGTCTTTTTCCTCAATAGCCCAGTTACACTCTTTTCTCAGTGTGTATTGTACAACCTAACCATTTCAGTCCTTCCAGAAAGACTGCATTCAGAAACCAGTGGGTAAATTTAGAGGCAAGTTAGTCACAAGCAACTGCCTTGAAAAACAACATTGATAAAAAAGAAGGAAAAACTAAATAGAAATAACTTTAATATTTAATAACATTCTAAATTTTCCTAAGTATCTTTATTTCTCATGTTAATGGGCATCTGAAGAAAGATAAAAATTCATGTATCTATATAACAAAACCTTTCAAGCTGCAAAAAGTTGGACAAAGGACAAAGGTTATTAAGGTGGACAAAGGTTATAAAGGTTTGTATCTTTAGCATGAACTCTACCCCTTCAAGCTGAATAAATATATAATGGATGATGCAATATACATACTCTATTAGATGCCCAGACATAAACAAAACCTTTCTGATTATAGCAAGAGCTATGCTGAAAGGAATTTGACTTCAACAAAGACCGTTATAATAAACTTACAATGATGCCACACGTCCAAGGGTTCAGGAGGAAGAGGGCACACACTGGAAATGTCCAAGCCAAAACCACACTTATTGATAAGAGAAGCCAGTGACAAAGTCCACTATGCTGCTCCCAAAATAGAAATGGATAACCATTTCGGTAGCTAGCAATCCCCATACCAGCATAGTTATTACATATAGCTCTCACTTTCTTGGTAGCTTCCACAAAGACAGAAGTTTCATGCAATCCATTGAGGTAGAAAGGAAACTGAGCATATTCTATGGGCTCAGCTGATGGAACTAGGAAAAGTATGGCAATGTTTTAACATGTTTGGGAAGGAGATACACAGACAGCATGGTTAACAAGACACTTGTTCTGTATAGCAGAATGCTTAAAGGTGTTGAATTTAAATTTTTGCATCTTTGGAACTGCTGTAGCGCTTAGAAAAAGCCCGGCTAGTACCACGTGCTACCAGCAGCAGTCAGATGCAGACTGAGCCCTTCCTGGCGTAAGGGGATAGGCTGCCTCAGTCCGGACTGAAGTGAAGCCTTCTGGCGCCAGCTGATGAGAGTCGCGTAATGATGGACAGGAGGCAGGCAGGTCACAGCAGTGGGGGGTTTATTGGAGGGGAAGGTGAGGGGTACAGACACGTAGGAAAGTTGCGGGGATCTGCCCAAAAGGGCGGGGACTGAAGCAACTTATAAAGGGTGGCCAGGGGGAGGCATCAACCCTCTCCTAGACCAATAACAGAATATTATAATATAATAAACAAAATATAATAACAAATTGCGGCAGAGCATGGGTGGGGACTTGGGGATTTTGCCCAATCACCCTCAGCCCCAGATGGAAGGTTCTGGAGCTGAGGGAATGGGCAGAGGGTGACGGACAAGGGGAAGCTAAAAACGTATAAAACATATAACATTTAGCATTGAACTAAGGAAACCCATGAACCCTTGACCAAACAGCACACGCACCACAACAGGAACAATTGACTGTCACCCTGGTTTTTTAAGATTTTCTAAGCCTTCTGATGTTGACATTCTTGTAGTGAACTTTCTCGCACACTTTCTGTAAATAACTCATTGTTTTGCATTCCTTTATGGAGGAGGAGAGAGTTGATGGACTGTTGGTTTGACCGGTGTCATTGGAGAGGTGGCACTGTCACCCTCCAATCCACTGTCACTTTTGGAAAACTATAAATGTTGGAGTCAGAAAATACACTGCCCTTTTTTCTTCACCTTGAGAACAGTGGTGTGCGCTTGTGTTCTTTCGTGTCCTATAGTGACAATTGACACTTTAAAAACCCCAAATAAAGGAAATTACTATTTTTGTGACAAACACAGCCTTTTCAAGTCCCCAAACAATTCTATATCATTTAACAACTACAGATTTCAATATATGTATGCAATCTTCACCAGCTTTTTACTGAATACCTGTCCTAGGATTTGGATACATTGAAGCACAGCTAGCTTGTTACCCACTCACATTTTCAAGAGTACCAGTCCTCCCCCACTATTAGAATTAATACCAATATAGCCGGATGGGACGTGCCTGGAAGAAATGTATTTTAAGGAAAGGGAAAAAAATTGGCAAGAGTGCCTATACATGCCTGTGTGCAGTTAACCTCTGTTGTTAACTTTGAAGAAAATGCTACCAAGTAAATGAAGAGCTATAAAAATAAAACAACGTCTGTATAAGCTTTTCTAACACTTGTCTCCCATGATCTATGTATTTCAGAAAATGCCCAGTGCAAAAAAAAAGCCAGACAAGTGCACTGTGTTATTTGGGTCACTGTTGGCAAATGTATCTATGGGGTAAAAAGCAGTTGTATGCCTCTAGGGTTCTTCAGCCAAATACTGCACAGCTAGAGCTATGACAGAGAACTCTGGATTAAACGTATTACTGTGGCATTTCTCTGTTTGATTTGTTTATTTAAAACTCTGACTTGGCTCCAGTTTCAGGTCCTTTTAATGAAATGAAGAACATTACTGACAGCAGTTAAAAAAAAGTCAACCTTTCTCTCCCTCAAAAAAATACCCCACATCCCTCAACTAGATTCCAAGGATCTGGATTCAGTTAATCCACAGGATATGCATCAACTGTATGTCTTCAAGATGTCTTTGGAATTGTATAGTACAGTACTCAGCCCTTGTGGGTGCACCACATTTTTCTCCCTCCCAGGCACAGGAAATTTTATCAACAGCTGTAGTCTGATCACATTTGTTCTGCAGTGTATGTGGCAGACACTGCTAAACAAAATCTCATAAAGGTTTTCTCTTTGGCTGCCTATCTTTGCTTAATTCATAGCTAAAGCATCATTCAAACCTGACAGCATGCTGCATGCTGCCATATAGAAATGTATTTTACACACCATAGTAACTGAACAGTGCAATCCATAAATTTGTCACCTTTAATGTCAGAAAAAAATGAAAATAAGCAGATCTGCTGAGAAACTCAAAACTCACTAAAGAGAGTATTTTCTGCCTGAAAGCACTGAGTCAACGATTCTAGAAGAGAAGAAACTAGGTTACTGCACAATTTTTTCTTAAAAGGGTTAAAATAAAATTTTGACATAAGGAGTTAAACCCAGCATATTTCACCTACCTATGTGATACTAAAAAGCAGCAAAAGCAGTCATATGCTGTGATAACCTTGTGAAAGAAGCTAGGATACATTTTATTTAGGCAGCTCAACTAACTGCCATTCTGCATTCTACTACAGTATATCTATATTTAGTAATGACAGTACAACAATATTGTACAGCATATAGTTATTTCAGTTCCCTTCCATTCACTATCATTTGTAAACAACTTTCTTTAAAATGTGTGTGTTGAATAAATTCGTAGGAACTAACCAAATAATAGTGAATGCTAGATTCAAAGCCAAAGCAGAAGGCTGAGCAAAGGTCATCCCTATATAAAAATCTGATTCAAATCAGAAATGATGCCACTTAGGGCAACAAGACTAGCATTGACTTTATGTCTTGCACCAGTGTCCGCCTACCTAAGGATGCACAGTAGCATCTTCCACACCAATTGCAGAGGAAACTGCGTGCATGTATATATGAGACAGAAACAGCATTTAACCCATGCCAGCCAATAATCATGAAGGACAGGCATTCTTGGTATTGATCTTAAAATACTTCTCAACACAGGCCAGACTCTGCAGCTAACATGCAGCTCAAACAAAGTCAGTGAGGCTACGCAATTAGGTACAACTCAGAAATTTCAATTAATCAAGATTAAAAAAGAAGCTATGGCATTTTTCTTGCATCTGTCCCAACTCCTGATGGGATTGTGTGTTCCTGTATAAACCACTATGGCCTCTTATACAGTACCTGGCTGATGTCAATGGGCTTTGCTCAGTTGCCTGTTTGCACCAAGAATTTGTAAGCCAGAACAGCATAATCAGATCTATTTTTATAATTGCTGTAAGTGATTTTCCCAGACTCCCAGTCACTGTCAAATGCATGCTGAAGTCCTAAAGAGTTCAGGAAAGTGCAAGGAAGATAGAACAAGAAAATGAGAAAATGATCTTTGAAACAAATTTCAGTAGGAAGAAACTGGGAAAAATTATTTTTAATATAAAGTATGGCTATAGCTGAAGCAGTGTCCTGGTTTAAGCTGGAATAGAGTTAATTTTCTTCCTAGTAGCTGGCACAGTGCTGTGGTTTGGATTCAGTAGATTAATGCTGATAACACACTGATGTTTTGGTTGTTGCTGAGCATTGCTTACCCTGAGTCAAGGGTTTTTCAGTGTCTCAGGCTCTGCCAGAGAGGAGCTGCACAAGAAGCCAGGAGGAAGCATGGCTGGGACGGCTGACCTGAACTGGCCAAAGGGATATTCCACACCACAGAACATCATGCCAAGTATATAAACTGAGGGGAGTTATCCAGAAGGTGGGTTTGCTGCTTGGGGACAGTCTGGGTATCAGTTAACGGGTGATAAACACCTGTATTGTGCATTGTGGGAAAGACATTTCTGTGCTGTTCTTGTGAGCCAGCGAAGGCTTCCTGAAGATAAGGAAAGCCTCATATCTCTCTCAGGGAATTTATCAAGGCTATCACCATGACAACTCAAGGAATGAGAGAGAAAAAAGTGTAAGCAAGAAGATCTGGACTTTGGTTGGCTTACACAGTGGCGTGGCTCCTTTCACCTATTGAAAGTTTTGTTTCTTCTTTATGACCAATGGGTAGTGTATATGTTCGTTAAGTAAATGTAAACATCTTGTAAAACTATAAAAGAAACATGCTGCTTTAATAAATAAGTCTAAACAGCCTTCTGACTGAGCCCTGGTGCTTTGCGCCGTGTGGGGCTCAATAGCGACAGTGCAACATTTGTTTTCCTTGGGTTTTATTCCTCTCCCTTTCTCCTTTTCAGTACAATTATTATTATTTTTATTATTATCTTTTACTTTGTTTAAATTAATAAACTGTTCTAATCTCAACACGAGTTTTTACTTTTTTTCTGATTCTCCTCCCCAGGGAGATGGGGGTGAGTGAGTGATCGTATGTGGTACTTAGTGCTGGCTGGAGTAGACAGTCTTTTTTGGTGCCTGATGTAGGGCATGAAGGGTTGAGATAATGACAGATTTTACCAAAGCATGTTAAAACAAATTTGTTAGAAGCTTTTATTGTATTGGTTTAATAGTCACTGGTCACAATGTTGATTTATTTTCTCAGAGTTGTTGCGCTTGTTCTCAGAGTTACATTATGTACCTACGTACTTGCAGCGTTTGCTCTTTTGGTATTTGTCGTCTCTGGGGCCTGGGCTAAGTTTCTTGTTTTGTTGTACTTTGTAATACTGGCTTGTGATATGATAGGATTGCTGGTATGTCTACTCAGCATTGCCGTCACCTCTATACTTTGGGAGTCATTTATTGGGATTTGTCCTGGGGTGACTGTATGGTCTGGTATCCCATAGTCTGCTCAGAAATGGGTCCTGTAGCTTTAAGCTAGGCCCAGAGAGAGAGGGCGAAGGGGGAGAGGGTGGGGGGGTGGAGAAGCACCTCGCAGTTTGTCTGCAGAAGCTTCACTTTACTCCCCCGGAATTCCTCTCTCTCAGGGACTGTGCTGCCTAGCACAGACAGCAAGAGAGAGATAAGGCTCAATGCTCTCCTGGTTTGTTGGGGAGGATGAAACAGGGAAACCTTATAAATATGATTGCCTGGCA
>NW_005054996.1:0-1340 GCF_000277835.1 Geospiza fortis
TGGGATGGGATGGGATGGGATGGAGCACGAGCACGGGGATTTTTTCCCTGTGGGGTTTCCCTGTCCTGGGATGGGATGGAGCAGGAACACAGGAGGTTTTCCATGTGGGATTTCCATGTGGAGGGAGGATCTCCCTGACCTGGGATAGGATGGGATGGGATGGATCAGGAACATGGGGGGTTTTCCATGTGGGATCTCGCTGTCCTGGGATGGGATGGAGCACGAGCACACGGAGTTTTCCCCTGTGGGATTTCCCTGTTCTGGGATGGGATGGGATAAAGCAGGAACACGAGGGGTTTCCATGTGGGATTTCCATGTGGATGGAGGGAGGATCTCCCTGACCTGGGATGGGGTGGGATGGAGCAGGAACATGGGGGGTTGTCCATGTGGGATTTCCCTGGGATGGGATGGGGTGGGATGGAGCAGGAACACAGAGGTTTTTTCCTCGTGGGATTTCCCTGTCCTGTCCTGGGATGGGATGGGATAAAGCAGGAACATGGGGTGTTTTCCATGTGGGATTTCCCTGTCCTGGGATGGGATGGAGCAGGAACAGGGGGTTTCCATGTGGCATCTCACTGTCCTGGGATGGGATGGGATGGGATGGAGCAGGAACATGGGAGTTTTTCCTTTGTGGGATTTCCCTGTTCTGGGATGGGATGGAACACAGGGGGTTTCCATGTGGGGTCTCGCTGTTCTGAGATGGGATGGAGCAGGAACAGGGGTTTTTTTCCCAGTGGGATCTCCCTGTGGATGGAGGGAGGATCTCCCTGTCCTGGGATGGGATAGAGCAGGAGCACGGGGGTTGTCCATGTGGGATTTCTCTGGGATGGGATGGGATGGGATGGGATGGGATGGGATGGGATGGGATGGGATGGGATGGGATGGGATGGGATGGGATGGGATGGGATGGGATGGGATGGAGCACGAGCACGGGGATTTTTTCCCTGTGGGGTTTCCCTGTCCTGGGATGGGATGGAGCAGGAACACAGGAGGTTTTCCATGTGGGATTTCCATGTGGAGGGAGGATCTCCCTGACCTGGGATAGGATGGGATGGGATGGATCAGGAACATGGGGGGTTTTCCATGTGGGATCTCGCTGTCCTGGGATGGGATGGAGCACGAGCACACGGAGTTTTCCCCTGTGGGATTTCCCTGTTCTGGGATGGGATGGGATAGAGCAGGAACACAGGGATTTTTTCCCTTGTGGGATTTCCCTTTTCTGGGATGGGATGGAGCAGGAACACAGGGATTTTTTCCCTGTGGGATCTCCCTGTCCTGGGATGGGATGGAACACAGAGGTTTTTTCCCTTGTGGGATTTCCCTGTCCTGGGATGGGATGG
>NW_005054996.1:4662-5475 GCF_000277835.1 Geospiza fortis
CCCTGGGCGTGGACGCGGCGCTGCGGAGCCTGGCCAAGGTCCCCCGTGGGCACCCGGGGTTCCCAAACCCCCTCCTCCTGCTCCCCCCGCTCCAAAGGACGGGACAGGTGAGGTTTGCTGTCCCCACCCAGGATCAGGCAGAGCTGAAGTTCCGGAGCCGGGAGCTGAGGTCCAAGGAGGAGCAGCTGGCCAGGGACAGGGAGGAGCTGGAGGAGGCCTGGAGGGAGCTGAGGCTGGAGAAGGAGAAGGTTCTGCGGGCTGAGCAGGGCCTGCAGGAGCGGGAGGACGAGATCCGGGACCTGGCCGAGGTAAACGGAGCATCCGGGCTGGAAGTGACAGCAACGGAGCATCCAGGCTGGAAGTGACAGCTGGGAGCAGAGCTGGGGCTCCCCATCCCCCCAAAATGGGGCTCCCCATCCCTCAGAGCCATGCCTGGGTCCTGTTCCCTGTTCCGGTGCTGTTCCCCCATCCCAGCGCCGATCCCAGTCCTGGTACCGTTCCCTGTCCCAGTCCCGTTCCCTGTCCCAGTCCCATTCCCCATCCCAGTCCCGTTCCCATTCCCATTCCCCTGTCCTGGTCCAGTTCCCATTCCCAGTCCCATTCCCCCATCCCAGTGCTGTTCCCTGTCCCAGTCCCAGTCCCACTCCCCATACCAATCCCATTCCTGTCCCTGTTCCCCATCCCATTCCCTGTCCCATTCCCCATCCCCCATCCCCATTCCCCATTCCCCATTCCCATTCCCATTCCCATCCCCCATTCCCCATTCCCATTCCCGTCCCCATCCCCCATTCCCCATTCCCCATTCCCATTCCC
>NW_005054996.1:6872-7664 GCF_000277835.1 Geospiza fortis
CTGCGGCAGCAGGAGCAGCGCCTGACGCAGGCAAATTCCCCGCTCAATCCCTGGAAATCACCCCGGAAAATCTCCCCAGAAAATCTCCCCTCCTTCCCTGGAAATCACCCTGGAAAATGCCCTTTCACCAGACAATCCCCCTTTCCAGAAAATCACCATTCCCAGAAAATCCCCCTTTCCAGAAAATCCCCCCTTCCTGGGAAATTCCCCCAGAAAATCCCCCTCCCAAAAATTCCCCTCCCCAGAAAATCCCCCTTCCTTAATCCCCACATTTCCCATTCCCACATTCCGCATTCCCACCTGTCTCATTCCCACTTTTCCCATTCCCACATTTCCCACCTTTCCCATTCCCACCTTTTCCTTTCTCACCTGTCCCATTCCCACATTCCCGCATTCCTATTCCCACATTTCCCCCCTTTCCCATTCCCACATTTCCCCCCTTTCCTGCCTTTCCCATTCCCGCCTTTCCCATTCCCGCCTTTCCCATTCCCACATTTCCCATTCCCCCCTTTCCCATTCCCACCTTTTCCTTTCCCACCTGTCCCATTCCCACCTTTCCCACTCCCACATTCCTGCATTCCTATTCCCACATTTCCCACCTTTCCCATTCCCCATTCCCACCTTTCCCATTCCCACCATTCCCACATTTCCTCCCTTTCCCACCTGTCCCATTCCCCCCTGTCCCATTCCCCCCTGTCCCATTCCCCCCGTCCCATTCTCCCCGTTCCCGTTCCCGTTGTTTCAGGGCCGGCGGAGCCTGGAGCGGCAGCGGGGGGCGGTCCCGGGGGCGGC
>NW_005054996.1:8011-9057 GCF_000277835.1 Geospiza fortis
GCCTCCCGGGTGGCTCCCGGGCTCCTGCCAGCCCTGGGGACACTGCTGGGGGACAGCGGGGACAGGGACACTCTGCTGTCCCCTCCTGCAGGGGCTCCCGGGCTCCTGCCAGCCCTGGGGACACTGCTGGGGGACAGCGGGGACAGCGCGGCCGCGCTCTACGGACACGTCCTGCTGCTGAAACACCGCGCCAGGATGGTGGGGATGGGAATGGGGGAAAAGGATTTGGGATGGGGGGAAAGGGTTTGGGATTGGAAAGGGTTTGGGATGGGAAGGGGTTTGGGATTGTGGGAAAAGGGTTTGGACTGTGGGGAAAGGGTTTGGGATGAGAGGAGAGGGTTTGGGGCTGTCTTTGAAATGTTTTGGGAATGAGGGAA
Source organism: Geospiza fortis (assembly GCF_000277835.1). Classification (NCBI taxonomy): domain Eukaryota; kingdom Metazoa; phylum Chordata; class Aves; order Passeriformes; family Thraupidae; genus Geospiza; species Geospiza fortis. The sequence continues at coordinate 8,389 of NW_005054996.1, forward strand.
ATGATTTAGGCCTGGGGGAAAGGGTTTGGGACCGTCTGGAAATATATTTGGGATTGTGGGAAGGGGTTTGGGATTGGGGGAAAGGGTTTGGAACTGGCCAGGGAGAGCTGGAGAGGGTTTGGGAATGGAAAGGGGGAAAGGGAAAAGGGATTTGGAATGGCCAGGGGGAAACTGGGCTGGGAAAGGGTTTGGGACCGTCTGGGGAAATATTTGGGATTGTCTGGGCAAGGGTTTGGGGTGGTTGGAAAAGGATTTGGGACTGGCCAGCGGGACCTGGGCTGGGAAAGGGGTTTGGGATTGTCTGGGAGAAGGTTTGGGATTGTGGGGAAGGGGTTTGAGACTGTGGGAAAAGGGTTTGGGATTATGGAAAAGGGTTTGGGATGGGGGAAAGGGTTTGGGACCGTCTGGGAATATATTTGGGATTGTCTGGAAAAGGGTTTGGGATTGTGGGAAGGGGTTTGGGATGGGGGGAAAAGGATTTGGGACTGGAGGAAAGGGTTTGGGATTGTCTGGGAAAGGGTTTGGGATTTTGGGAAGGGGTTTGGGATTTTGGGGAAGGATTTGGGATTTTGGGAAGGGGTTTGGGATTGTGGAAAAGGGTTTGGGATTTTGGGAAGGGGTTTGGGATTGTGGGGAAGGATTTGGGATTTTGGGAAGGGGTTTGGGATT
>NW_005054996.1:12860-13708 GCF_000277835.1 Geospiza fortis
CTGAGTGTGTCCCCAGGGTTCCCGAGGTCCCCCGAGGATGTCCCCAAGGTCCCTGAGGGTCCCCGAGGGTCTCAGAGGGTCCCAGAGGGTCCCCAAAATCGCCTGAGTGTGTCCCCAGGGTTCCCAAGGTCCCCCGAGGATGTCCCCAGGGTCCCCGAGGGTCCCAGAGGGTCACCTGAGTGTCCCCAAGGTCACCTAAGGGTCCCCCGAGGGTCCCCAAGGTCTCCGAGATCACCTGAGGGTCCCCTGAGGGTCCCCGAGGTACCTGAGTGTGTCCTGAGTGTCCCCGAGGGTCCCCAAGGTCCTCCGAGGATGTCCCCAGGGTCCCTGAGTGTCCCCAAGGTCACCTGAGTGTCCCCGAGGTCCCCGCAGCCCAGGGCGGGTCCCAGCCCCGCGCCCGTGCCAGGCTCTGGCACCACCAAGGGGACACGTGTGGCACCGGGGGTGTCCCTGTCCCCGTGTCCCGATGTCCCTGTCCCGATGTCAGGGTGTCCCTGTCCCCGCGCCACCGTCCCTGTCCCTGACCCTGCTCTTGTCCTGGTGTCGGGTGTCCCAGTCCCTGTCCCTGTCCCCATGGCTGTCCCTGTCCCTGTGTCTCTTTGTCCCTGTCCCCTCCCCTGTCCCTGTGTCCCTGTGCCTACCCTGTGTCCTTGTTCCTGTCCCCATCCCTGTCCTCTCCCCTGTCCCTGTCCCCTCTGTCCCCATGGCTGTCCCCGTCGCTGTCCCTGTGGCCCTGTGCTTGACCCTGTGTCCCTGTCCCTGTCCCCTCCCCTGTCCCTGTCCCTGTGCCTGTCCCTGACCCCCTGGCTGTCCCCGTGTCCCTCTGTCCCCATGGCTGTCCCCTCTTT
>NW_005054996.1:14570-16190 GCF_000277835.1 Geospiza fortis
ATGGGATGGGATGGGGTGGGATGGGATGGACTGGGATGGGATGGGATGGGATGGGATGGACCCAGGATGAGCCTGGGATGGCCAGAGATGGTCCAGGATGGGTCCGGGATGGTCCCAGGGAGCTCTGGGATTATGTGGGATGGACCTGCGGGGTTTCAGGATGATCCAGGACGGCCTCGGGATAGCACTGGGATGGGCTTGGGATGGTCCAGGGTGGGACCAGGATGGGATGGGATGGGCTGGGATGGGACTGGGATGCGACTGGGATGGGACTGGGATGGGATGGCGATGGGGTGGGATGGGATGGGGTGGGATGGGATGGATCAGGATGGATCAGGATGGGATGGGATGGGGATGGGATGGGATGGGGATGGGGATGGGATGGGATGGGATGGGATGGGATGGGATGGGATGGGACCAGGGTGGCTCCAGGATGATCTGGGATGACCTGGGATGGCTCCAGGATGATCTGGGATATCCCTGGGGGCTTTGAGATGGACCCAAGATGGCCCCGGGACGGTCCCGGGGGGCTTTGGGATGGGCCTGGGATGGTCCCAGCAGACTCTGGGAGGCGCCAGAACGGCCTCAGGATGCTCCAGGATGGCCCCGAGGAGCTTCAGGGTGATCTGGGACAGCCTTGGGAGGCTGCAGGATAGCCTGGGATGGTCTGGGATGGCCTCGGGATGGCCCGGGATTGTCTGGGATGATCTGGGATGGTCCCAGAAAGCTCTGGGATGGCCCCAGGATGGTCCTGGGATGACCTGGGATTATCTGGGAGGCTCCGGGATGGCCTCAGGACGGCCTTGGGAAGATCTGGGATTATCAGGGATGGTCCGGGATGGTCCCAGGATGGTTCCAGGATGCTCTGGGATGACCTGGGATGGTCTGGGATGATCCCGGGATAATCTGGGATGGCCCCAGGGAGAGCTGGGATGGTCCAGGATGACCCCAGGAGGCTCTGGGATGGCCCTGGGACACTCTGGGATGCTCTGGGATGGTCCAGGATGGCCTCAGGATGGCCCCAGGATGGTCCCTGCGATGATCCAGGATGATCTGGGATGGTCCGGGATGGTCCGGGATAATCTGGGATGGTCCAGGATGGTCCCCGGGATGATCCAGGATAATCTGGGATAGTCCAGGATGATCTGGGATGGCCCTGGGATGGTCCTGGGATGGTCTTGGGATGGTCCCCAGGATGATCCAGGATGATCTGGGATGGTTCAGGATGGCCCCAGGATGGTCCCTGGGATGGTCCGGGATGACCTGGGATGGTCTGGGATGACCTGGGATGATCTGGGATGATCCGGGTTGGCCTGGGATGATATGGGATGCTCTGGGATGATCTGGGATGGCCCCAGGGTGGTTCCTGGGATGATCCGGGATAATCTGGGTTGGCCTCGGGGTGGCTCTGGGATGCTCTGGGATGCTCACGGACGCTCCGGGACGATCTGGAACGGCCCCGGACAGCCCCGGGATGCTCCGTGCCGCTGCCCCCGGGCTGTCCCGGGTGGTCTGCGCTCCCCGTGACCCCCGGTGTCCCCAGGAACGTCAGCGCCTGGCGGGTGGTGCTGGGCGCCGCCGACCTGAGCGACCCCGGGCCCGAGGCGCAGGTGCGGCGCG
>NW_005054996.1:17173-20682 GCF_000277835.1 Geospiza fortis
GGTCCTGATCCCAATCCCAATCTTGACCCCAATCCTGACCCTGGTGCCAGTTCCAATCCCAATCCTGATTCCAGTCCCGATCCCCATCCTGATCCCGCTCCCGGTCCCTGTCCCGATCCCGATCCCAGTGCCAATCCCAATCCCGGTTCCAATCCCGATCCCAGTCCCAGTCCCACTCCTAGTGCCAATCCCAATCCTGGTTCCAGTCCCGATTCCGGTCCTAATCCCAGTCCCAATCCCACTCCCAGTCCTGATCCCACCCCCCTTCTGTGTCCCGGGGCTGCCATCCCAGTCCCGGCCCCGGTCCCAATCCCAGTCCTAATCCCGGTGTCAGACCCAATCCTGATCCCGGTCCCAATACCGATCCTGATCCAAGTCCCAGCCCCAGTCCTGTTCCCGTTCCTTTCCCGATCCTGTTCCCCACCCAGTTCCCGGGGCTGCCATCCCGATCCCAATCCCGATCCCAATCCCGATCCCGGTGCCAATCCCGGTGCCAATCCCGATCCCAACTCCATTCCCAACCCCGATCTCAATCCCGATCCTGATCCCGGTTCCAATCCCGATCCCAGTCCCGATCCCAGTGTCAATCCTGATCCTGATCCCGTTCCCAACCCCGACCTTGATCCCGATCCTGATCTCAATGCCAATCCCAATCCCAGTCCCGGTTCCAATCCCGATCCCAGTCCTGGTGCCAATCCCAACCCCAGTCACAATCCCAATCCCGTTCCCGTTCCCGACCCCAATCCCAATCCCATTCCCAATCCCGTTCCCTTTCCCGACCCCAATCCCAATCCCAATCCAATCCCATTCCAATCCCAGTCCTGATCCTGATCCCACTCGCAATCCCAATGATCTCGATCCCAACCCCAATCCCAATCCCGTTCCCGTTCCCGACTCCAATACCAATCCCGTTCCCAATCCTGTTCCCAATCCTGATCCCGTTCCTGATCCCACTCGCAATCCCGATGATCCCAAACCCAACCCCAGCCCCAATCCCAATCCCAATCCGATCCCATTCCAATCCCAATCCTGTTCCCGATCCCGTTCCCAACTCCAATCCCATTCCCAATCCCAGTCCTGATCCTGATCCCATTCCCAATCCCGATGATCCTGATCCCAACCCCAGCCCCAATCCCAATCCCAATCTGATCCTATTCCAATCCCAATCCTGTTCCCAATCCCGATCCCATTCCTGACTCCAATCCCATTCCCAATCCCAGTCCTGATCCTGATCCCATTCCCAATCCCGATGATCCTGATCCCAACCCCAGCCCCAATCCCAATCCCAATCTGATCCTATTCCAATCCCAATCCTGTTCCCAATCCCGATCCCATTCCTGACTCCAATCCCATTCCCAATCCCAGTCCTGATCCTGATCCCATTCCCAATCCCGATGATCCTGATCCCAACCCCAGCCCCAATCCCAATCCCAATCTGATCCTATTCCAATCCCAATCCTGTTCCCAATCCCGATCCCATTCCTGACTCCAATCCCATTCCCAATCCCAGTCCTGATCCTGATCCCATTCCCAATCCCGATGATCCTGATCCCAACCCCAGCCCCAATCCCAATCCCAATCTGATCCTATTCCAATCCCAATCCTGTTCCCAATCCCGATCCCATTCCTGACTCCAATCCCATTCCCAATCCCAGTCCTGATCCTGATCCCATTCCCAATCCCGATGATCCTGATCCCAACCCCAGCCCCAATCCCAATCCCAATCTGATCCTATTCCAATCCCAATCCTGTTCCCAATCCCGATCCCATTCCTGACTCCAATCCCATTCCCAATCCCAGTCCTGATCCTGATCCCATTCCCAATCCCGATGATCCTGATCCCAACCCCAGCCCCAATCCCAATCCCAATCTGATCCTATTCCAATCCCAATCCTGTTCCCAATCCCGATCCCATTCCTGACTCCAATCCCATTCCCAATCCCAGTCCTGATCCTGATCCCATTCCCAATCCCGATGATCCTGATCCCAACCCCAGCCCCAATCCCAATCCCAATCTGATCCTATTCCAATCCCAATCCTGTTCCCAATCCCGATCCCATTCCTGACTCCAATCCCATTCCCAATCCCAGTCCTGATCCTGATCCCATTCCCAATCCCGATGATCCTGATCCCAACCCCAGCCCCAATCCCAATCCCAATCTGATCCTATTCCAATCCCAATCCTGTTCCCAATCCCGATCCCATTCCTGACTCCAATCCCATTCCCAATCCCAGTCCTGATCCTGATCCCATTCCCAATCCCGATGATCCTGATCCCAACCCCAGCCCCAATCCCAATCCCAATCTGATCCTATTCCAATCCCAATCCTGTTCCCAATCCCGATCCCATTCCTGACTCCAATCCCATTCCCAATCCCAGTCCTGATCCTGATCCCATTCCCAATCCCGATGATCCTGATCCCAACCCCAGCCCCAATCCCAATCCCAATCTGATCCTATTCCAATCCCAATCCTGTTCCCAATCCCGATCCCATTCCTCCGTGCCCATCCCGAGGAGCGCACAATGCCAGCGCCGCGCCGCTTCGTTTTGTCCTTTAGCGTCTCTTGTCACCTACACCTTAGAAAAAGCTTTCTACTCAATCCCGGTTTTGCTCATTCCCGTTTTTCCCATTCCCTTTTTGCCCATTCCCGGTTTCCTCATCTCCATTTTGCTCTTTCTCGTTTTGTTCATCCCCGATTTTCCCATTCCCATTTTTCCCATTTCCCATTCTGCCCATTCCTATTTTTCCCATTCCCAGTTTTGCTCATCCCCGTTTTGCCCCTTCCCGGTTTCCTCATTCCCAGTTTGCCCATTCCCATTTTTCCCATTCCCGGTTTCCTCATTCCCAGTTTTGCTCATCCCCGTTTTGCCCATTCCCCATTTTTCCCATTCTCATTTTGCCCATTCCCGTTTGCCCATCCCTGGTTTGCTCATTCACGGTTTCCCCATTCCCGTTTTTCTCATTCCCATTTTGCCCATTCCCGTTTTTCCCATCCCCATTTTTCCCATTCCTGTTCTGCCCATTCCCATTTTGCCCATCCCCATTTTTCCCATCCCCATTTTCCCCATTGCCCATTCCGCCCATTCCCATTTTTCCCATCCCCATTTTCCCATCCCCGTTTTGCTCATTCCCGGTTTCCTCATCTCCATTTCGCTCTTTCTTGTTTTGTTCATTCCTGATTTTCCCCCTCCTGTTTTGCCCATTCCCATTTTTCTCATCCCCATTTTTGCCCATCCCCATTTTTGCCCATTCCCATTTTTCCCATTCCCGTTTGCCCATCCCTGGTTTGCTCATTCACAGTTTCCCCATTCCCATTTTTCCCATTCCCGGTTTCCCCATTCCCATTTTTCCCATCCCCATTTTTCCCATTCCCGTTTTCCCCATTCCCATTTTTCTCTCTGCCCCGTTCCCATCCCAGGACAGGTGAGGCCTCACCTGAGGGGGGCGGGGCTTGCAAAGGGGGCGGGGACAGCGGGGACACGACGGGGGGGGGCACCCCCCCCCCCC
>NW_005054996.1:22282-22807 GCF_000277835.1 Geospiza fortis
TACCGGTACTCGCTGTTCATCAGGGCCCCATCAGTGCGGGAGGCCTCATTAATATTAATTAGGGGGCGTGTAAACACAATCGTCGGTAGCCCCGAGGGGCGGGGCAGTGCGATGCCCTCATTAATATTAATTAGGGGGCGTGTGAACATTCGCTAATAGCCCAGAGGGGCGGGGCCGCGTGTTTTCCCTCATTAATATTAATTAGGGGCTGTATAAACCAATAGTGTTCGTTTCCGTGAGGGGCGGGGCCATGTGCTGGCCTCATTAATATTAATTAGGGGGCGTAATAACCCCATATCCAAGGGGCGGGGCCGTTTGATGGATTCATTAATATTAATTAGGGGTGCACCAACCAATAGCGGCAGTAGCTGTGAGGGGCGGGGCCGCGTGTTTCCCCTCATTAATATTAATTAGGGGCTGTATAAACCAATAGTGTTCGTTACCGTGAAGGGCGGGGCCGAGTGCTGCCCTCATTAATATTAATTAACACGGTTCGGCTTCAGTTAATGAGCCCGCCGGGCTCCC
>NW_005054996.1:22848-23153 GCF_000277835.1 Geospiza fortis
AATGCTAATGAGGGGCGGTTCTGGTTTCTGTCTGGTGATTAATATTCATGAGGGGGATGAGGCTGCAGAGCCTTCGTTAGGATGAATGGGCATTAATATTCATGAGGCATACGGGCTGTCCCTGTCACCCCCGTGTCCCCTGGTGTCCCCTCCGTGTCCCTGTCCTGGTGCCACCCCCGTGTCCCCCCCGTGTCCCCCCAGGCCGGTGACACTGAGAGCTGCCGCGTGAGCCTGACCCTGGAGCACTCCTTCGAGCTGGGTGAGTGACACTGGGGACACTGGGGACACTGGGGACACTGGGGACA
>NW_005054996.1:24726-26104 GCF_000277835.1 Geospiza fortis
GATCTGGGACACCTGGGGACAGCGGGGACACCTGGGGACAGCTGGGGACACCTGGGGACACCTTGGGGACACCTTGGGGACAGCTGGGGACATCTGGGACACCTGGGGACAGCTGGGGACAGCTGGGGACAGCTGGGGACACCTGGGACACCTGGGGACACCTGGGACACCTGGGGACATCTGGGAACAGCTGGGACACCTGGGGACACCTGGGGATGCCCTGGGGACACCTGGGACACCTGGGGACACACCTGGGACACCTGGGGACACCTGGGGACACCTGGGGACACCTGTAGGACACCTGTAGGACACCTGGGGACACCTGGGGACACCTGGGGACACTCCGGGGTCCTCCTGCCCTTGTCCCCCCATGTCCCTGTCACCCTGCCCCTCCCCCATTGTGCCCTCAGTGCCCTCACCCTGTGTCCCTGTCCCCTCATGTCCCCCTGTGGCATTGTCACCTGTGTCCCCTCACGTGTCCCCGTGCCACCGTCACCCGTGTCCCTGTGTCCCCTGACGTGTCCCTGTGTCCCCTCACATGTCCTGGCGTCCCTGTCCCCTCATGTCCCCCCTGTGGCACTGTCACCCATGTCCCTGTCCCCGTGCCACCATCACCCCATGTCCCCCGTGTCCCCCGTGTCCCTTCATGTGTCCTGGTGTCCCTGTCCCCTCATGTCCCCGTGTCCCTGTGCCCCTGATCCCTCACATCTCCCCATGCCGCTGTCACCTGTGTCCTCGTGTCCCCGTGCCACAATCACCATGTCCCCGTGTCCCCTCATGTCCCCCTGTGGCACTGTCCCCTCATGTCCCCATGTCCCTCATGTCCCTGTGTCCCTGTGTCCCACAATGTCCCCTCACATGTCCCCTCATGTCCCTGTGCCCCCATGTCCCCGTGTCCCCTGAGGTGTGTCCCCGTGCCACAATCACCATGTCCCTGTGTCCCCTCATGTGTCCCCGTGTCCCCTCATGTCCCCCTGTGGCACTGTCCCCTCATGTCCCCATGTCCCTCATGTCCCTGTGTCCCTGTGTCCCACAATGTCCCCTCACATGTCCCCTCATGTCCCTGTGCCCCCATGTCCCCGTGTCCCCTGAGGTGTCCCCGTGTCCCCTGACATGTCCCCGTGTCCCCTCATGTCCCCGTGTCCCCAGTGTGCCCTGCTGGAGTCGCACCTGTCGGACCAGCTGTCCCTGCACCTGGACGTGGCCGGGCACGTGGTGGCCCTGGCCGTGGTGGCCGCCCCTGGCACCTGCAGGGGCACCTGGGTGCAGGACGAGCACCTGGAGCTCTTCAACACCTCGGTGGCGCTGAGACAGCCCCAGCCCGCGGCCACGTGAGACAGGGACGGGGACAGGGGACAGGGGACAGGGGGATGGGGAC
>NW_005054996.1:27462-29252 GCF_000277835.1 Geospiza fortis
TGTGTCCCCAATGTCCCCAATGTGTCCCCAATGTGTCCCCAATGTGTCCCCAATGTGTCCCCAATGTCCCCAATGTGTCCCCAGCCCTGAGACCGCCGCCTTCATCCGGCACCTGGAGCAGGAGCAGGCGCAGCGCGCCCGGAACCCCCAGGAGCAGAAATCCTTCTTCGCCAAATACGTGAGCCAAATACACCCCAAAAACACCCCAAAATCCACCCAGACACCCCAAAAACACCCCAAAATCCACCCAGACACCCCAAAATCCACCCAGACACCCCAAAAACACCCCAAAATCCACCCAGACACCCCAAAATCCACCCAGACACCCCAAAACCAGCCCTGACACCCCAAAAACACCCCAAAATCCCACCCAGACACCCCAAAACCACCCCAAAATCCACCCAGACACCCCAAAATACACCCAGACACCCCAAAACCAGCCCTGACACCCCCAAAACCACCTGGGGAACCCCAGAAACACCTGGGGAACCCAAAAACACCCGGGGAACCCCAAAAACACCTGGGGAACCCCAAAACCAGCCCTGACACCACAAAAACAACGGGGGAGCCCCAAAAACCAGCTGGGGCACCCCAAAAACACCCGGAGCACCCCAAAAACCCCCAGGGCACCCCAAAATCCCCCCCTGACTCCCCAAAATCCACCCAGACACGCCAAAAACACCCGGGCCCCCCAGAAACACCTGGGGAACCCCAAAAATCACCTGGGGAACCCCAGAAACACCTGGGGCACCCCAAAAACACCTGGGGAACCCCAAAAACACCTGGGGCACCCCAAAAACACCTGGGGCACCCCAAAAATCCCACCCTGGCACCCCAAAACCACCCAGGGAACCCAAAAACACCTGGGGAACCCCCAAAAATCACCTGGGGCACCCCCAAAATCCACCCTGACACCCCAAAAACACCTGGGGAACCCCAAAAACACCCAGGGCATCCCAAAATCTACCTGGGGAACCCCAAAAACATCTGGGGAACCCCAAAACCACCCGGGGAACCCCAAAAACACCTGGGGAACCCCAAAAACAGCTCTGACACCCCAGAAACACCTGGGGAACCCCAAAATCCCACCCTGACACCCCAAAAATCACCTGAGGCACCCCCAAAAATTCCCTGCCCAAAAATGCACCTACACCCCAAAAACCCCAAATCCCTACACCCCCAAACCCCTCCTGAGCCCCCAAACTCCCCAAAATTGGGATTTTGGGGTGACCCCCTCCCCATGGGGCTGATTCTGGGGCAGATTTGGGGGTGATTCTGGGGTGATTTGGGGGTGAATTTTGGGGTTATTTGGGCTGATTTTGGGGTGGATTTTGGGGTGATTTTGGGATGGATTTGAGGGGATTTTGGGGTGGCCCCCTCATTTCCCATTTGGGACTGATTTTGGGGTGGGTTTTGGGGAGATTTGGGGCTGATTTTGGGGTGGTTTTGGGACTGATTTTGGGGTGGATTTTGGGGGTAATTTTGGGGTTGATTCTTGGGTGAATTTTGGGGTGATCTGGGCTGATTTTGGGGTGGATTTGGGGGCTGATTTTGGGGTGGATTTTGGGGTGGATTTTGGGGTGGATTTGGGGTGATTTTGGGTGATTTGGGGTGGATTTTGGGGAGCTTGGGGGTGATTTTGGGGTGGATTTTGGGTGATTTTGGGGTGGATTTTGGGGTGCTTGGGGTGGATTTTGGGGTGGATTTTGGGGTGGATTTTGGGGTGGATTTTGGGGTGGATTTTGGGGTGATTTTGGGTGATTTTGGGGTGGATTTTGGGGTGATTATGG
>NW_005054996.1:30420-32102 GCF_000277835.1 Geospiza fortis
TGTGAGACCCCAAAATCTGTGAGACCCCAAATCTGTGTGAGACCCCAAAATGTGTGAGAGACCCCAAATCTGTGAGACCCAAAATCTGCGTGAGACCCCAAAATCTGACACCCCAAAATCTGTGACCCCAAATCTGTGACCCCAAAATCTGTGTGAGACCCCAAAATCTGTGAGACCCCAAATCTGGGTGAGACCCCCAAATTGGGGTGTGACTCCAAAATCTGGGTGTGACCCCAAATCTGTGAGACCCCGAATTTGTGAGACCCCAAATCTGTGAGACCCCCAATCTGAGACCCCAAATCTGTGAGACCCCAAATCTGTGTGAGAGCCCCCCCAAATTGGGGTGTGACCCCAAAATCTGGGTGTGACCCCGCCCCCTCAATCTGTGTCCAGGGGACCCCCAAACCCTCCCCTCGGTCATTGGGGGGAACCCGGGCAGGGAATTGGGGAAAAGGGGCGGGGCTTGCACTAACGGACACGCCCCATTATGCAAATGTGAGAGAAAATGCCCCTTTATGCAAATACAAAGCAGGTACCGTGAGTTAGAGCCACGCCCCTTTATGCAAATAGGCTGTTCCGAGCGTTAGAGCCACGCCCATTTATGCAAATACAAAAGCAGTGTCTGTGTTTTAGCTACGCCCCTTTATGCAAATACAGAGGCGGTTTCAACCATTACAGCCACGCCCCTTTATGCAAACACGGTTCTGTGCATGATAACCACGCCCCTTCATGCAAATAGAGACGAAATAGTGAGCTACAGCCACGCCCCTTTATGCAAATACAGAGGCGGCACTGTGTGCTATAACCACGCCCCTTATGCAAATACAGAGGCGGTTCCAGACTGTACAGCTGCGCCTCTTTATGCAAACACAGTTCTGTGCATAGCCACGCCCCTTCATGCAAATAGAGATTAAACAGTGAGTTACAGCCACGCTCCTTTATGCAAATACAGAGGCGGTGCTGTGTGATATAACCACTCCCCTTATGCAAATATAGAGTAGATACCATGTGTCAGCCACGCCCCTTTATGCAAATACAGAGGCAGTGCTGTGCATTATGACCACGCCCCTTCATGCAAATAGAGACAAACCCATGAGTTACAGCCACGCCCCTTCATGCAAATGGAGATGAATCCATGAGCTACAGCCACGCCCCTTTATGCAAATACAGGGGAGGTCCTGTGCTATATAACCACGCCCTTTCATGCAAATAGAGATTAAACAGAGTTACAGTCACGCCCCTTTATGCAAATAAAGAGGCAGTTCTGTGCACCATAACCACGCCCCTTTATGTAAATATCCAGGAGATACCGTGAGCTATAACCACGCCCCTTTATGCAAACACAGTCGGCACCATGAGCTGTAGCCACGCCCCTTTCTGCAAATACAAAGTGCTGTGAGCTTTAACCACGCCCCTTTATGCAAACACAGAGCCCATACCATGCTCTATAACCACGCCCCTTTATGCAAATATAGTGGTGCTTCTGTGAAGTATAGCCACGCCCATTTATGCAAATACAGAGGCATCTCTCTGCACCATAACCACGCCCCTTTATGCTAGCGGTGCTTCTGTGAAGGATAGCCACGCCCATTTATGCAAATACAGAAGTGATACCGTGAGCTAAACCCACGCCTCTTTATGCAAATACAGAGGCGGTTCTGTGCACCATAACCACGCCCCTT
>NW_005054997.1:0-456 GCF_000277835.1 Geospiza fortis
CCCAGTGCCCTCCCAGTCCATCCCAGTGCCCGCCCAGTTCGTCCCAGCATCCCGATGGCGCTGAGCCATCCCAGTGCGCCACCAGTTCATCCCAGTATCCCGCCGGGGATCCATCCCAGTATCCCAATGGTTCATCCTGGTGCTCCAGCGCCTCATCCCAGCATCCCAGCAACTCATCCCAGTGCCCCAGCAGCTCCTCCCAGTGTCCAAACGCCTCATCCCAGTATCCTGGCGATTCATCCCAGTGTCCCAGCGCTCCATCCCAGTGTCCCAGTGCTCCTGGGGGTTCATCCAGCAATCCCAACGCTCCATCCCAGTGTTCCAGCACTTCATCCCGGTGTCCCAGCGCCCCCTCCCAGTGTCCCAGCGCCCAAGCCCAGCACTTGGAGCCCGCGGGCCGTCGCGCGGGCGGCTCGCGGCGGCAGATCCGGCACCTGGAGCACCTGCTGCGCGTCT
>NW_005054997.1:1404-5898 GCF_000277835.1 Geospiza fortis
GAAAAAATGGGGGGAAATGGGAAAAAATGGGATACAAGTTCAGGAGCCACCTCACCAATGAGTACAAGCCGGGTATGGCATGGGGAATGGGGGAAAAATGGGGAAAAATGGGGAAAAAATGGGGTACAACTTTGGGTGTCATCTCATCGATGAGTACAGGCCGAGTATGGGGGAAATGGGAGAGGAAATTGGGAAAATGGGAAATGGGGAAAAATGGGAAATGAGAGGGGAAATGGGGAAAATGGGAAATGAGAGGGGAAATGGGAGGGAAATTGAGGGGAAATGGGGAAATGGGCTAAAAGGAAGAAAAACGAGGTAGGAGATGGAGAAAATGCAGAGCGAAGATGGAAAATGGTGGGAAAATGGGATAAGGGGCAAAAAACGGGGCAGAAAATGGGCAAAGGGTGAGAAAATGGGGAGAGGTGGGGCTGGGAATTTTGGGAATTTTGGGAATTGGGATTTTGGGAACTGGGATTTTTGATTTGGGATTTTATTGGGAGTGGGAATTTTGGGAATTTCAGGATTTGGGATTTTGGGCAATTTGGGATTTCAGGATTTGGGGATTTTAGGATTTGTGATTTTGGAAAATCTGTGATTTTTTGAAATTTGGGATTTTGGGTAATCTGAGATTTCAGGATTTGGGAATTTCGGGATTTGGGAAATCTGGGATTTCAGGATTTGGGATTTTGGGCAATCTGGGATTTTGGGGTTTGGGGATTTCAGGAAATCGGGGATTTCTGGATTTGGGATTTCAGGAATTTGGGGATTTTGGCCAATCTGGGATTTCAGGAAATTTGAAGTTTTGGGAAATTTGGGGTTTTGGGATTTGGGAATTTCAGGATTTGGGATTTTGGGCAATCTGGGCTTTGGGAATTTCAGGATTTGGGATTGTGGGCAATTTGGGGGTTCAGGATTTGGTATTTCCGGAATTTGGGGATTTGGGCCAATCTGGGATTTCAGGGTTTGGGAATTTCAGGAATTGGGATTTCAGGAATTGGGGATTTTGGGCAATGTGGTATTTGGGGATTTGGGATTTTGGGCAATCAGGGAATTCAGGGTTTGGGAATTTCAGGATTTGAAATTTCAGAAATTTGGGGATTTTGGTCAATTTGGGGTTTCAGGATTTGGTATTTCAGGAATTTGGGGATTTTGGCCAATCAGGGATTTGGGGATTTGGTATTTCAGGAAATTTGGTATTTCAGTAATTTGGGGATTTTGGGCAATCTGTGATTTCAGGGTTTGGGCATTTCAGGATTTGTGATTTTGGGCAATCAGGGACTTCACGATTTGGTATTTCAGGAATCTGGGGATTTTGGCCAATCTGGAATTTCAGGAGTTTGGGGGTTTGGGATTTGGTGTTTCAGGAATTTATGGATTTTCAGGATTTGGTGTTTCAGGATTTGGTGTTTCAGGAATTTTTGGGTTTTCAGGATTTGGTGTTTCAGGATTTGGTGTTTCAGGAATTTTTGGGTTTTCAGGATTTGGTGTTTCAGGAATTTTTGGGTTTTCAGGATTTGGTGTTTCAGGAATTTTTGGGTTTTCAGGATTTGGTGTTTCAGGAATTTTTGGGTTTTCAGGATTTGGTGTTTCAGGAATTTTTGGGTTTTCAGGATTTGGTGTTTCAGGAATTTTTGGGTTTTCAGGATTTGGTGTTTCAGGATTTGGTGTTTCAGGAATTTTTGGGTTTTCAGGATTTGGTGTTTCAGGATTTGGTGTTTCAGGAATTTTTGGGTTTTCAGGATTTGGTGTTTCAGGAATTTTTGGGTTTTCAGGATTTGGTGTTTCAGGAATTTTTGGGTTTTCAGGATTTGGTGTTTCAGGAATTTTTGGGTTTTCAGGATTTGGTGTTTCAGGATTTGGTGTTTCAGGAATTTTTGGGTTTTCAGGATTTGGTGTTTCAGGATTTGGTGTTTCAGGAATTTTTGGGTTTTCAGGATTTGGTGTTTCAGGAATTTTTGGGTTTTCAGGATTTGGTGTTTCAGGAATTTTTGGGTTTTCAGGATTTGGTGTTTCAGGAATTTTTGGGTTTTCAGGATTTGGTGTTTCAGGATTTGGTGTTTCAGGAATTTTTGGGTTTTCAGGATTTGGTGTTTCAGGATTTGGTGTTTCAGGAATTCGGAGACGGGCATGGGGAAATAGGGTAAATGGGAATGGGAAACAATGGGAAAAATGGGGAAGAACAGGAAATGGGGAATGGAAACGGACACAGGGAAACAGGGTAAATACGGGGAATGGGGGAAACAACGGGGAAAATGGGAAATGGGGACAGAGATGGCACCGGGAGAGAGGGGACAGCACCGGGAACACCGGGGCGCGGAGACGGACACGGGGGAACCGGGTAAACACGGGGAATGGGAAATGACGGGGAAAATGGGACAAATGGGGGAAAACAGGGAAAAGCAGGAAATAGGGAATGGAAATGGACACGGGGAAATAGGGTAACAGGAAACTGGGAAACGACGGGGAAAATGGGAAATGGGGGAAAATGGGGAAAAACAGGAAATGGGGAATGGGGAATGGAAACAGACACGGGGGAAAAACAGGAATGGGAAACGGGGACAGGGATGGGAAACGGACACGGGGGAACAGGGTAAAATGGGAAACGGGAGGAAAACGGGGGAAAATGGGAAATTGGGAATGGGAAATGGGAACCAGGCCTGGAAACGGCCACAGGGAAACAGGGGAAAACGGGGGGAAACAACGGGGAAAAATGGGGAAACGGGAACAGGAAATGACCCCAGAAATGGACATGGGGAAACAACGGGGAAAATGGGAAAAATGGGGAATAGGGGCGGGAAACGGACACAGGGAAACAGGGTAAAATGGGGGGAAATGGGGAAAAATGGGGGGAAATGGGGAATGGGAACAGGAAATGGACACGGGGAAACAGGGTAAAATGGGGGGGAACAACGGGGAAAATCAGGGAAATGGGGAATGGGGAACAGGAAACGGCCATGGAAATGGGCACGGGGGAACCGGGTACATGGGAATGGGAAAACAAGGGAAACAACGGGGAAAATGGGGAATGGGGAACAGGAAATGGCCCCAGAAATGGACACGGGGGAACCGGGCAATGGGAATGGGAAACAGGGAAATGAGGGAAAAATGGGGAAAATGGGAAATGGGGACAGGAAACGGACACGGGGAAACAGGGTGACGGGGGGAAACAACGGGGGAAAATGGGGGAAAAACGGGAACAGGAAATGGGGATGGGAAGTGGCTGTGCGGGAACCGGGTACACGGGAAATGGGGAAAATGGGGAAACAGGAAATGGGGACAGGAAACTGACACAGGGAAGCCGGGTACACGGGGGAAAACAGAGAAACGGGAACGGGAAACGGCCCAGAAACGGCCACGGGGGAACCAGGAATAGGGGGGGAAACAATGGGGGAAAATGGGGGGAAACCGGAAACGGGAAATGGGAAATGGACACGGGGGAACCGGGGAAAACGGGGAGGAAAACGGGAACGGGAAATGGGGACAGGGATGGCACTGGCGCACGGAAACGGACACGGGGAAACAACGGGGGAAACAATGGGGAAAATGGGGGAAAAACAGGGGAAATGGGGAAACGGACACGGGGAAACAGGGTAACGGGAAATGGAGAAACGGGGAAAAAACGGGAAAAACGGCAAATGGGGAAACGGGAAATGGGAAATGGGGAAAAATGGGAAACGGAGAATGGGAAATGAGGAATGGGGAACAGGAAACGGATGCGGGGAAACCGGGTACATGGGGGAAACAATGGGGAAAATGGGGGAAAACCAGGGGAAATGGAGGAAATAGGGAAAGGGGAATGGGAAATGGACACGGGGGAACAGGGTAATGGGAAATGGGGGAAACAGGGGAAAATGGGGGAAAAACAGGGAAATGGGAAATGGGAAACAGGAAATGGGAAACGGGAAATGGGAATGGGAACCAGCCCCAGAAACGGCAATGTGGGAAGCAGGTACACAGGGGAAACAACGCGGAAAAGCAGGGAAACGGGAACAGGAAATGGGGAATGGGGAATGGGAAACGGGAATGGGACCCAGCCCTGGAAACGGCCATGGGGGAAATGGGGAATGGGAAATGGGAAATGGGGACAGGAAATGGACACGGGGAAACAGGGTAAAACAGGAAATGGGGGAAAACAGGGAAAAGGGAGAAAAATGGGTAATGAGGAATGGGAAATGGGAAACGGCCCTGGAAACGGACACAGCAAACCGGGTAAATGGGGGAAAAACGGGGGGAAATGGGGAATTGGGAATGGGAGATGGGGACAGGAAATGGCCGTGGAAATGGGAACGGGGGAATGGGAAATGGGAACATGGGGAACTGAGGAAACAGGGGAAACAATGGGAAAAACGGGGAATGGGGAACAGGAAATGAGGAATGGGGACAGGAAATGGACACGGGGGAACTGGGGAAACGGGAAAATGGAGAAAATGGGAAACTGGAAACGGGAATGGGAAATGGCCCAGAAACGGCAACGGGGGAATGGGAAATGGGAAA
>NW_005054997.1:6759-12570 GCF_000277835.1 Geospiza fortis
GGGAAATGGGAAATGGACACGGGGGAACCGGGGAAAACGGGGAGGAAAACGGGAACGGGAAATGGGGACAGGGATGGCACTGGCGCACGGAAACGGACACGGGGAAACAACGGGGGAAACAATGGGGAAAATGGGGGAAAAACAGGGGAAATGGGGAAACGGACACGGGGAAACAGGGTAACGGGAAATGGAGAAACGGGGAAAAAACGGGAAAAACGGCAAATGGGGAAACGGGAAATGGGAAATGGGGAAAAATGGGAAACGGAGAATGGGAAATGAGGAATGGGGAACAGGAAACGGATGCGGGGAAACCGGGTACACGGGGGAAACAATGGGGAAAATGGGGGAAAACCAGGGGAAATGGAGGAAATAGGGAAAGGGGAATGGGAAATGGACACGGGGGAACAGGGTAATGGGAAATGGGGGAAACAGGGGAAAATGGGGGAAAAACAGGGAAATGGGAAATGGGAAACAGGAAATGGGAAACGGGAAATGGGAATGGGAACCAGCCCCAGAAACGGCAATGTGGGAAGCAGGTACACAGGGGAAACAACGCGGA
This sequence comes from Geospiza fortis, assembly GCF_000277835.1. Lineage (NCBI taxonomy): Eukaryota > Metazoa > Chordata > Aves > Passeriformes > Thraupidae > Geospiza > Geospiza fortis. The sequence continues at coordinate 7,319 of NW_005054997.1, forward strand.
AAAGCAGGGAAACGGGAACAGGAAATGGGGAATGGGGAATGGGAAACGGGAATGGGACCCAGCCCTGGAAACGGCCATGGGGGAAATGGGGAATGGGAAATGGGAAATGGGGACAGGAAATGGACACGGGGAAACAGGGTCGGCCAGGAAATGGGGGAAAACAGGGAAAAGGGAGAAAAATGGGTAATGAGGAATGGGAAATGGGAAACGGCCCTGGAAACGGACACAGCAAACCGGGTAAATGGGGGAAAAACGGGGGGAAATGGGGAATTGGGAATGGGAGATGGGGACAGGAAATGGCCGTGGAAATGGGAACGGGGGAATGGGAAATGGGAACATGGGGAACTGAGGAAACAGGGGAAACAATGGGAAAAACGGGGAATGGGGAACAGGAAATGAGGAATGGGGACAGGAAATGGACACGGGGGAACTGGGGAAACGGGAAAATGGAGAAAATGGGAAACTGGAAACGGGAATGGGAAATGGCCCAGAAACGGCAACGGGGGAATGGGAAATGGGAAATGGGGAACGGGAAATGGGAAATGGGGATGGGAAATGGGGAATGGGAAATGGGAAACGGGGAAATGGGGAACGGGAAATGGGAAACGGGGAAATGGGGAACGGGAAATGGGAAACGGGGAAATGGGGAACGGGAAATGGGAAACGGGGAAATGGGGAACGGGAAATGGGAAACGGGGAAATGGGGAACGGGAAATGGGAAATGGGGATGGGAAATGGGGAACGGGGAAATGGGGATGGGAAATGGGGAATGGGAAATGGGGAACAGGAAATGGGGATGGGAAATGGGGAATGGGAAATGGGGAACAGGAAATGGGGATGGGAAACGGACACAGGAAATGGGAAATGGGGAGAATGGGAAATGGGAAATGAGAACTGGCCCCATAAACGGCCACAGGGGAACCGGGTAACGGGAACAGGGAAAATAAATGGAGTGGGAAACGGAACAGGAACCGGGAACGGGAAGTGGGAGGAGGAAGAGGAGGAGGAAGAGGAGGAGGAAGGCTGGGAAAAGGAACCCCCACCCCCGCTAAAAATTCTTCATCCGCAGAGGAAGAAAGAGGAAGAGGAGGAGGAAGGAGAGGAAGAGGAAGAAGAAGAGGAGGAGGAAGAGGAGGAGGAAGGCTGGGAAAAGGAACCCCCACCCCCGCTAAAAATTCTTCATCCGCAGAGGAAGAAAGAGGAAGAGGAGGAGGAAGGAGAGGAAGAGGAAGAAGAAGAGGAGGAGGAAGAGGAGGAGGAAGGCTGGGAAAAGGAACCCCCACCCCCGCTAAAAATTCTTCATCCGCAGAGGAAGAAAGAGGAAGAGGAGGAGGAAGGAGAGGAAGAGGAAGAAGAAGAGGAGGAGGAAGAGGAGGAGGAAGGCTGGGAAAAGGAACCCCCACCCCCGCTAAAAATTCTTCATCCGCAGAGGAAGAAAGAGGAAGAGGAGGAGGAAGGAGAGGAAGAGGAAGAAGAAGAGGAGGAGGAAGAGGAGGAGGAAGGCTGGGAAAAGGAACCCCCACCCCCGCTAAAAATTCTTCATCCGCAGAGGAAGAAAGAGGAAGAGGAGGAGGAAGGAGAGGAAGAGGAAGAAGAAGAGGAGGAGGAAGAGGAGGAGGAAGGCTGGGAAAAGGAACCCCCACCCCCGCTAAAAATTCTTCATCCGCAGAGGAAGAAAGAGGAAGAGGAGGAGGAAGGAGAGGAAGAGGAAGAAGAAGAGGAGGAGGAAGAGGAGGAGGAAGGCTGGGAAAAGGAACCCCCACCCCCGCTAAAAATTCTTCATCCGCAGAGGAAGAAAGAGGAAGAGGAGGAGGAAGGAGAGGAAGAGGAAGAAGAAGAGGAGGAGGAAGAGGAGGAGGAAGGCTGGGAAAAGGAACCCCCACCCCCGCTAAAAATTCTTCATCCGCAGAGGAAGAAAGAGGAAGAGGAGGAGGAAGGAGAGGAAGAGGAAGAAGAAGAGGAGGAGGAAGAGGAGGAGGAAGGCTGGGAAAAGGAACCCCCACCCCCGCTAAAAATTCTTCATCCGCAGAGGAAGAAAGAGGAAGAGGAGGAGGAAGGAGAGGAAGAGGAAGAAGAAGAGGAGGAGGAAGAGGAGGAGGAAGGCTGGGAAAAGGAACCCCCACCCCCGCTAAAAATTCTTCATCCGCAGAGGAAGAAAGAGGAAGAGGAGGAGGAAGGAGAGGAAGAGGAAGAAGAAGAGGAGGAGGAAGAGGAGGAGGAAGGCTGGGAAAAGGAACCCCCACCCCCGCTAAAAATTCTTCATCCGCAGAGGAAGAAAGAGGAAGAGGAGGAGGAAGGAGAGGAAGAGGAAGAAGAAGAGGAGGAGGAAGAGGAGGAGGAAGGCTGGGAAAAGGAACCCCCACCCCCGCTAAAAATTCTTCATCCGCAGAGGAAGAAAGAGGAAGAGGAGGAGGAAGGAGAGGAAGAGGAAGAAGAAGAGGAGGAGGAAGAGGAGGAGGAAGGCTGGGAAAAGGAACCCCCACCCCCGCTAAAAATTCTTCATCCGCAGAGGAAGAAAGAGGAAGAGGAGGAGGAAGGAGAGGAAGAGGAAGAAGAAGAGGAGGAGGAAGAGGAGGAGGAAGGCTGGGAAAAGGAACCCCCACCCCCGCTAAAAATTCTTCATCCGCAGAGGAAGAAAGAGGAAGAGGAGGAGGAAGGAGAGGAAGAGGAAGAAGAAGAGGAGGAGGAAGAGGAGGAGGAAGGCTGGGAAAAGGAACCCCCACCCCCGCTAAAAATTCTTCATCCGCAGAGGAAGAAAGAGGAAGAGGAGGAGGAAGGAGAGGAAGAGGAAGAAGAAGAGGAGGAGGAAGAGGAGGAGGAAGGCTGGGAAAAGGAACCCCCACCCCCGCTAAAAATTCTTCATCCGCAGAGGAAGAAAGAGGAAGAGGAGGAGGAAGGAGAGGAAGAGGAAGAAGAAGAGGAGGAGGAAGAGGAGGAGGAAGGCTGGGAAAAGGAACCCCCACCCCCGCTAAAAATTCTTCATCCGCAGAGGAAGAAAGAGGAAGAGGAGGAGGAAGGAGAGGAAGAGGAAGAAGAAGAGGAGGAGGAAGAGGAGGAGGAAGGCTGGGAAAAGGAACCCCCACCCCCGCTAAAAATTCTTCATCCGCAGAGGAAGAAAGAGGAAGAGGAGGAGGAAGGAGAGGAAGAGGAAGAAGAAGAGGAGGAGGAAGAGGAGGAGGAAGGCTGGGAAAAGGAACCCCCACCCCCGCTAAAAATTCTTCATCCGCAGAGGAAGAAAGAGGAAGAGGAGGAGGAAGGAGAGGAAGAGGAAGAAGAAGAGGAGGAGGAAGAGGAGGAGGAAGGCTGGGAAAAGGAACCCCCACCCCCGCTAAAAATTCTTCATCCGCAGAGGAAGAAAGAGGAAGAGGAGGAGGAAGGAGAGGAAGAGGAAGAAGAAGAGGAGGAGGAAGAGGAGGAGGAAGGCTGGGAAAAGGAACCCCCACCCCCGCTAAAAATTCTTCATCCGCAGAGGAAGAAAGAGGAAGAGGAGGAGGAAGGAGAGGAAGAGGAAGAAGAAGAGGAGGAGGAAGAGGAGGAGGAAGGCTGGGAAAAGGAACCCCCACCCCCGCTAAAAATTCTTCATCCGCAGAGGAAGAAAGAGGAAGAGGAGGAGGAAGGAGAGGAAGAGGAAGAAGAAGAGGAGGAGGAAGAGGAGGAGGAAGGCTGGGAAAAGGAACCCCCACCCCCGCTAAAAATTCTTCATCCGCAGAGGAAGAAAGAGGAAGAGGAGGAGGAAGGAGAGGAAGAGGAAGAAGAAGAGGAGGAGGAAGAGGAGGAGGAAGGCTGGGAAAAGGAACCCCCACCCCCGCTAAAAATTCTTCATCCGCAGAGGAAGAAAGAGGAAGAGGAGGAGGAAGGAGAGGAAGAGGAAGAAGAAGAGGAGGAGGAAGAGGAGGAGGAAGGCTGGGAAAAGGAACCCCCACCCCCATTTGGGGAAATTTTGGGGGGTCCCAGGGAAGATTTGGGGATTTTGGGGGAAATTTGAGGGATTTTGGGGCGTCCTCTGGAGAATTTGGGGGATGTTGGGGGAGATTTGGGGGGTCCGGGGAGGAATTTTGGGGGATTTGGGGGGAAATTTGGGGGAGATTTTTGGGGTTTTGGGGGAAAATTTGGGAGATTTGGGGTTTGGGGGGATTTTGGGGTTTCGAGGATTTTGGAATTCGGGGGTTTGGGGTGAGAATTTTCCTGGATTTTATGGAATTTTATGGGATTTGGGTCAGGATTTGGGGATTTTATGGGAATTTTATGGGATTTAGGCAAAATTTAGGACCAGAAATTGGGATTTGGGGGGAATTTAATGGGATTTGAGTCGAAATTGAAGGATTTCGGTCGGAATTAACAAATCTGGGCAGAATTCAAGGAATTTGAGGCAAAATTCTTGGGATTCGGGGTGGAATTAATGGGATTTTGGGGAGAATTAATGGGATTGGGGCCACACTAAGGGAATTTGGGACAAATTTATGGGATTTGGGTAAAATCAGTGGGGTTTTGGTCAGAATTGAGGGGTTGGAGGCAGAATTTGGGGATTTGAGGTGGAATTGACGGGATTTGGGGCAGAATTGAAGGATTTTGGCCAAATTTGGGGAACTGGGATTAGAATTAATTAATGGGATTTTGGCCAGAATTAATGGGATTTGGGGTAGAATTGGGGAATTTCGGTTGGAATTAATGGGATTTGATACAAAACGAGTGGGATTTTGATCAGAATTAAAGGATTTAAACCAGAATTCAGGGATTTGAGCCAGATTTAATGGATTTGGGGTAGAATTAAGGAATTTGAGTTGGAATTAATGGGATTTGTGCTGGAATTAATCGGATTGAACTGGAATTAATGGGATTTGGGCTGAATTAAGGGATCTGATACAAATTAGTGGGATTTTGGTTGAAATTCGTGGGATTTTGGCTGGAATTAATGGGATTTGAGTTGGAATTAAGGGATTTGACACAGAATTAATGGGATTTGGGTGGAATTAATGGGATTTGAGCCAGAATTGGGGGATTTGGGTGGAATTAATGGGATTTGAGCCAGAATTCAGGGATTTGGGCCGGAATTGGGGGATTTGGGTGGAATTAATGGGATTTCAGCCAGAATTCAGGGATTTGAGCCAGAATTCAGGGATTTGGGCCAGAATTGGGGGATTTGGGTGGAATTAACGGATTTGGGCCGGAATTCAGGGATTTTATCACGGAACCAATGAGCTCCGGCCCCGAATTAGCGCATTTGCGTCCGAAATCTGGAAATGGGCGCAGAA
>NW_005054997.1:13719-17920 GCF_000277835.1 Geospiza fortis
GGGAATTGCGGGCGGGAATGGGGGGGAGGGGAGGGAAATTCCGGGAATGGGGGGGAGGGAAAATCCGGGAATGGGACCCGGGAATGGCCGGGAAAATTCGGGAATGGGGCTCGAGAGGAACCGGGAAAATTCGGGAATAGGACCCGGGAGGGGTCGGGGTTCCTGGGGCAGCGAGGGGATCCGCGGAATTTCGCTCGGAAATGAGGGAATTGTGCACAGAACCGGCAGAACTTTGCACGAAAATGAGGAAATTTTGACCGGAATCGTAATTTCGCACGAGCACGAGGGAATTTTGACGGGAACCGCTGGAACTTCGCACAAACCCGAGGGAATTTTAACTGGAATCGGCAGAATTTCGCACGAAAGTTCGGGAATTTTGACCAGAACCGGCAGAATTCGGGACAGAACCGAGGGAATTTTGACCAGAAGCGGCAGAATTTTGCACGAAAATGAAGGAATTTTAACCGGAATCAGAGGAATTCCGCACAAAATTTCGCAAAGAACTGCGGGAATTTCGCAGGAAAACTCGAGAATTTTGACCAGAACCGGCAGAATTCGGGAGGGAACCGAGGGAATTTCGAGCAGAACTGGCGAAATTCCACTCGAAAATGAAGGAATTTTAACTGGAATCAGAGGAATTCCGCACAAAATTTCTCACAGAACCTTGGGAATTTCACAGGAAAAATCGGGAATTTTGACCAGAACCGGCAAAATTTCGCACAGAGCCACCGGAATTCCAGAGGGAACCGCAGGAATTTTGAGCAGAACGGGCAGAACTCGGGACAGAACCGAGGGAATTTTGACGGGAACCGGCAGAATTTTATACGAAAATGAGGGAATTTTGACCGGAACCGGCGAAATTCCGCACGAAAGCTCGGGAATTCGAACTGGAATCAAAGGAATCCCACACAAAATTTCGCACAGAACCGCGGGAATTTCGGAGGGAACTGAGGGAATTTTGACCGGAACTGGCGAAATTCCGGAGGGAACCGCGGGAATTTTGCACCGAGCCAGCGGAATTCCGCTCGAAAACGAAGGAATTTTAACCGGAATCAGAGGAACTCCGCACAAAATTTCACACAGAACCGCGGGGATTTTGCACGAAAGTTCGGGAATTTTGACCAGAACCGCCAGAATTCGGGACGGAACCGCGGGAATTTCGCACAGAACCGCGGGAATTCCGGAGGGAACCGCGGGAATTTTGAGCAGAACTGGCGGGATTCGGGACGGAACCGAGGGAATTTTGACTGGAACCAGCGGAATTCCACTCGAGAACGAAGGAATTTTAACCGGAATCAAAGGAATTCCGCACAGAATTTCACACAGAACGGGGAGAATTCGGGACGGAACCGCGGGGATTCCGGGCAGAGCGGGCAGGATCCCGCAGGAAAACGCGGGAATTCCGAGCAGAACCGGCAGAATCCCGCAGGAAAACGCGGGAATTTCGGGCAGAATCCCGCAGGAAAACGCGGGAATTCCGAGCAGAACGGGCAGAATCCCGCAGGAAAACGCGGGAATTCCGAGCAGAACCGGCAGAATCCCGCAGGAAAACGCGGGAATTTCGGGCAGAATCCCGCAGGAAAACGCGGGAATTCCACCCAGAACCGGCAGAATCCCGCAGGAAAACGCGGGAATTTCGAGCAGAGCAGGCAGAATCCCGCAGGAAAACGCGGGAATTCCGCGCAGAACCGGCAGAATCCCGCAGGAAAACGCGGGAATTTCGGGCAGAACAGGCAGAATCCCGCAGGAAAACGCGGGAATTCCGAGCAGAACCGGCAGAATCCCGCAGGAAAACGCGGGAATTTCGAGCAGAGCAGGCAGAATCCCGCAGGAAAACGCGGGAATTCCGCCCAGAACCGGCAGAATCCCGCAGGAAAACGCGGGAATTTCGAGCAGAGCAGGCAGAATCCCGCAGGAAAACGCGGGAATTCCGCCCAGAACCGGCAGAATCCCGCAGGAAAACGCGGGAATTTCGAGCAGAGCAGGCAGAATCCCGCAGGAAAACGCGGGAATTCCGCCCAGAACCGGCAGAATCCCGCAGGAAAACGCGGGAATTTCGAGCAGAGCAGGCAGAATCCCGCAGGAAAACGCGGGAATTCCGCCCAGAACCGGCAGAATCCCGCAGGAAAACGCGGGAATTTCGAGCAGAGCAGGCAGAATCCCGCAGGAAAACGCGGGAATTCCGCCCAGAACCGGCAGAATCCCGCAGGAAAACGCGGGAATTTCGAGCAGAGCAGGCAGAATCCCGCAGGAAAACGCGGGAATTCCGCCCAGAACCGGCAGAATCCCGCAGGAAAACGCGGGAATTTCGAGCAGAGCAGGCAGAATCCCGCAGGAAAACGCGGGAATTCCGCCCAGAACCGGCAGAATCCCGCAGGAAAACGCGGGAATTTCGAGCAGAGCAGGCAGAATCCCGCAGGAAAACGCGGGAATTCCGCCCAGAACCGGCAGAATCCCGCAGGAAAACGCGGGAATTTCGAGCAGAGCAGGCAGAATCCCGCAGGAAAACGCGGGAATTCCGCCCAGAACCGGCAGAATCCCGCAGGAAAACGCGGGAATTTCGAGCAGAGCAGGCAGAATCCCGCAGGAAAACGCGGGAATTCCGCCCAGAACCGGCAGAATCCCGCAGGAAAACGCGGGAATTTCGAGCAGAGCAGGCAGAATCCCGCAGGAAAACGCGGGAATTCCGCCCAGAACCGGCAGAATCCCGCAGGAAAACGCGGGAATTTCGAGCAGAGCGCTTTGTGAGACACTGGGGCACCTGTGCAGGGACACCTGTGACACCTGAGTGACACCTGGGTGACACCTGGTACACCTGAGTGACACCTGAGTGACACACCTGTGACACCTGCCACACCTGCGCACAGGTACTGCCACACCTGTCACACCTGCCTCACCTGCGCCAGGTCCTTCATGTGGAGGGACAGCTTTGTGAGACACCGGGGCACCTGTACTGGGACTGCCATACCTGAGTGACACACCTGTGACACCTGAGCGACACACCTGTGACACCTGAGTGACACACCTGAGTGACACCCGAGTGACACCTGTGACACCTGGCACACCTGAGTGACACCTGGGCACACCTGGGTACAGATAGTGTCACACCTGTGACACCTGGGCACACCTGAGCACAGGCACTGGCACACCTGGCACACCTGAGTGACACACCTGTGACACCTGGCACACCTGCGACAGATCCTTCATGTGGAGGGACAGCTTTGTGAGACACCGGGGCACCTGTGCAGGGACACCTGTGACACCTGAGTGACACAGCTGTGACACCTGAGTGACACCTGGGTACTGATACTGTCATACCTGGCACACTGATACTGTCATACCTGGCACACCCGAGGGACACCTGAGTGACACCTGTGACACCTGAGTGACACCTGGGTACTGATACTGTCATACCTGGCACACCTGAGTGACACCTGTGACACCTGAGTGACACCTGGAAATGCCTCAGGGACACCTCGATCACCCCTGGGACACCTGAACCGCCCTCAAGGACACCTGGGCCCACCCAAAACCCACCTGGACTCACCCAGGACCACCTGGAACTGCCCCCGGGACACCTGAGACCCTCCCAGGAACCCCTGGGTTCCTCCTGAGCGCACCTGGAGCCCTCAGGAACACCTGGGACACCCCAAAAACACCTGGGACACCCCAAAACCTCACCTGGGACCCCCCAAACTCACCTGGGACCCCCAAAAATCCACCTGGGGTCCCCCAAACTCACCTGGGATGCCCCTAAATCCACCTGGTCCCACCCCAAAATTCACCTGGACAACCCAAACTCACCTGGGACCCCCCAAAATCACCTGGGACTGCCCCAAATCCACCTGGAACCCCCAAAAATCCACCTGGACCCCCCCCAAACCCAACCTGGGACGCCCCAAATCCACCTGGACCGTCCAAACACCACCTGGGATCCCCAAACCCCACCTGGGACCCCCGAAAACCACCTGGACCCACTCAAAATCTACCTGGACCATCCAAAAACCACCTGGGAACCCCAAAATCCCATGTAGCCCCTCCCCCGTGACGTCACAGGTGTGTCCGCGCCCCGCCCCCCTCCGGACTTTGCATTTTTGGGTCGATTTGTGGCGATTTTTGGTTTCCATTGATAAAAATCCAACCGTGGGCGTGGCCAAGGCGCATTTGGGGGCGGGGATTTGGGAGGGGGCGGGGCCAGAAC
>NW_005054997.1:18756-21159 GCF_000277835.1 Geospiza fortis
ACTCCGCGCCACAGCTCCATGGCGGTGGCACCGCCCCCGGTGGCACCTCAGGGTCACCTCCCTGGAGCCCGGCGCGCTGTCCTTGCTGCGCCACCGCCGTGTCCCCTCCCGGGCCGGGCCCTGGCCAGCCTCGAGGCCGCCCCGTTGCTCTGTTGTTCTGTTCGCTGTTGGGATTTTGCACAAGTTTAACACTGAAGTTGCATTTTTCTGTTAATGTCACATTCAGCCGGCAGGTTCGGTCTCCCCCCGTTCTGTTGTTACAATGGTTCTGCCCGGGCTCCCTTCCCGCCTTTCCCCCTCGCAGTTATCTGCCAATCCCCGGTTGCCAGAGCGACTCCCGCCATCGATGTATCGATGTTTATGTCTGTCATTTATCCCCACCTCTGTTCCTGTGGTTTCTCCTGAACCTGCCTCGTTGCCTCGGTAGCAGCTCTGCCTGTCACTGCCTGCCCACGCCCCTTCCCTAGAACCCTCCACCTGAGCGGAAAGCGATTGCGCCGCAAGCTGTTTCCCCTCCCCAGCTAGTCCTTGTTGCGCTGCATCAATCATTTCGTTCTGCACGTTCATTTGCCCGGGCGCGGGTCGCTCCTCCCCTCTGGAAGCTTTTACCACCCTGGGCAAGCTCCTGCCCTCGGGCCGATCCTGCAGCCGTGCTCCTTCCCTGGATAAACCGGTTCGTGTGCGGAGACCTGCCTGCCTCCTGGCCTCTCTTCGCGCCCGTGCTTCGCTGCCGCGTCTGCCTTGCCCGTTCTACCGAGGCGCTGCGGTCCCGCCACGCCGCGAGACAGAGCGCCTGAGGCAGCTGGTATGAACAGAATGCGGTTAAATTCTATTTCTGTAGAGAAAGGAAAACAAAGTTACACAATCTTTAGACCCGGGGTTGCTGCGGCAGTGTTACTTGTTACGGTAATTACAAGTAGTTAGGGTTAATCGTTCTCTTTATCACTGAACGACCCTAGCCAGGGCAAGGTGGTAGCTCCTTTTGTATTGGGGTCCCTGGTGTCACTGGGGTCTCTCTCTGTGTCACACACCACCCTTGGGCACCCACTGGGACCCCCCTGAGCACCGGGAATCCCAAATTTCACCGTCCTCGTGCACTGGGACCCCTCCCCCTCAGGACCCCCCCTCAGACATCAGGACCCTCGAGTTTCCCCTGCCCCCTCCTCGTGCACCGGGACCACCAGAGACCCCCCCCAAATCCCAGAGCACCCGCCCTGACTGCAGAAGCTGCCTGGGACCGGGAGCTGGAGCTGGGAAGCAGGGAAAGGTGGAAAACACCGGGGTCCTGCTCACAAGTCTTTGTGAGGATCGAAGCCCCCCGGCTCTGCTCCTCGTGGACAAAGCTGTGAATCCTCCTCCTCTGAGCCACGCTGGAAAGAACACGGAGCCCGCAGCCCCGTCGGGCTTCCCAATCTTGAGCTGATCACTTTTAATAACGGCGTTAAATGGAGAAAAGTCTCCTGCCCTTTTTATTTCAGCAACCATCCGCGTGGCCGCCACACCTGGGCTGCTGGGGCGCCTTGCTGCGGGGGAGCTCGGGCTCGGACTGCCCCGCACGCGGCACCGCCCCTGGGAGCACCTGGGCCCAGGTGAGAGCCGCGGGCAGCGCCGGGCGGGAGCCGCTGGGCACCCCCACGGAGCGCGCCAAAAATAGTATAACTGGGGTCCGGTTCAGCCGTGCCTTTGAGATCTCCCCGGACGTGGCCTGGTGAGCTTTCGACGGCTGGACCTCGAAGAAAAGAAGCAACACCATGCTCCTGTAGCTATACCCATATCCCTCTTTCCTCCCTCTTTTCCTTATCTTCTCATTTTTTCTCCAGTTCCCCCTCACCAATGCATTTCTGTTTCCAATAAAATTGCTTTTGTTGATTTTGTTACTGCAAACCCCCTGTGCCTTTGTTGGTTATTTTGCACCTTAAAATCATCGTGTCACCCGTTCATTGGGACGGATCGTGACTTCCCCCCCCACCCATCACGGGGGTTCTGCCCCCTCCTCTTTGACCCCCCCAGGAACAGCACCATGACTGGGGGGGGGCCCAGGAGCGGGACCGGGGGGGCTCTGAGCGCTGGGGGGGCACAGAGGGGTCCCCAGCACCGGGGGGTCCCTTGGGGCTCAATCCAGTGACCCCCCCGCACCATCACCACGGACCCCTTGTGGATGTCCCCAAGTGTCCCCAGCAGGTGACACATGAACAGGCAGGTGCTGGCCCTCCACAGCTGATCAAACTTGGCCACTTTGGTCACCAAGGCCTTGGGGATATAGGGGGACGCCTCCTCTGTTCCTCCAGGGTGGCCTCAATGGCCCCAAGCCAGCGCTGCAGCTCCAAGAGGAACAACATGGCTCTGTCACACGCGGTCACCAAGCGCTGCAGCGGCTCCCGGGCCCCCTCTGCCCCATGTCCC
>NW_005054997.1:21498-23679 GCF_000277835.1 Geospiza fortis
CCCGGGGCCGCCGCTGAGCGGAGCCTGTCAATCAACGCCGATCTGTCTTGTAGCCACGCCCACAGCGGGGCGGGGCCGCCCGGGGCGACCAATGGGAAACGGAGGAGCGGGAGCTTTAGAAAGGATCATGAATGGGAGCGTGGGAAAAAGGGCGGGGCCAAGGGAGCGACGGCCAATGGAGAGCGGGGGCGTGCCCTAAAATGGGTAGGAAGGGGCGGGCAAGGAATGGGGGCCGGGCCCCGAAATTACCCCAGAAAAGCCCAAATCCCCCCAAACTCCAGTCAAGGACCACGAAATACCAAATTCCCCCAAATTCCAGTCAAGGACCACGAAATACTCCAAAAATACCACAAAAAAAAGTCGAAACTCCAGTCAGGGACCATAAAATGACCCCAAATCCCCCCAAAATTGCTGCAAATCCAGTCACGTAGCCCCAAATCCCTGTAGGACTCCCCAGATTCCCTCGGGATGCCCAAAACCAAGTCGGGACCACCCAAAATCTCCTCAGGACCCCTTAAAATCCCCCTCAGATTCCTGCAGGATCCCCCAGATCTCCTCAGGACCCCCCAAAATCCCCCTCAAATCCTCTCACAACCCCAATTCTCCATAGAGACCCGCCAGAATCTCCACAAACCCCTCCAGGGCCCTCAATTCTCCCTCAGGACCCCCCAAAACCCTTCATATCCCCTCAGCACCCCCAAACCCCCTCACAACTCCCCCAAACTCCCTCAGGACCCCCAGCTCTCCCTCAGGAACCCCCAGAACCCCTCAGGATCCCCCACATCTCCTCATGACCCCTCACACCCACTCAGGACCCCCCATTTCCCCTCAGAACCCTCCGAAACCCCCCAAACCCTCTCAGATCTCCCCAGATCCCTTCATGACCCCTCACATCCTCTCAGGACCCCCCAGATCCCCTCAGAACCCGCAGTTCTCCCTCAGGACCCCCCAAATCCCCTCACGACCCCCGCAAACCCCCTCAGGACCTCCAATGTCTCCTCAGGACCCCAAATTCTTCCTCATGACACCCCAGTCCCCCTCAGATCCCCCCAAATCCCCTCAGGACCCCTCACATCCCCTCAGAACGCCCCAGTCCCCCTCAGAATGCCCCAAATCCCCTCAGGACACCCATTCTCCCTCAGGACCCCACAAACCCCCTCAGAATCCCCCAAATCCCTCAGAATTCCCCCAAATCTCCTCAAATCCCCCCAAAATCTCCCCAGAATCCCGAAAATCCCTCGGATCCCACAAAGCTCCTCAAAAACCCCGAAAATCCCCCCAAAAATCTCCTCAAATCCGCCAAAATCCCTCAGAACCCCTCAAAATCTCCAAATCCCCCCAAAATCTCCTCAGAATCCCCTCAAACCCCCCGAACCCCCTCAGAATCACCAAATCCCCTGAAATTCCCCTCAAACCCCCAAAATCCCCTCAAATGCCCCCAATCCCGTGGGATCGAGCCAAAGCACCCAAATCCTGGAGCTTCCATGGATTGGGGCGGTACTGGAAAGGGCGGGCGGTGACGTCACCTCGCCTGGCCCCGCCCCCCTTTAGGCGCTCCTCGTGAGGCGGCTGCGCCGTTTGTGCGCGCGTCCCCAGCGAGGCCGGTGCTGAGCCTGGACCGGCGCCTGTCCCGGGACTCGTTCGCCACCCGAGCGTCCCCAAGGTGTCCCCAGTGACGATGGAGCCCCAAGAGGTGCGACAGGAAAGGGGAGAGGGGGACACGGGGGGGGACAGCCCGCCCCTTTCCCACACCCCGTTCCTTGCTCGCCAGGCCCCGCCCAGGTTCGTTTCCCTTTAGGCCCCGCCCCTTTACCGCTCGCCATTCCTTGCTCGCCAGGCCCCGCCCAGTTTCGTTTCCCTTTAGGCCCCGCCCCTTTCCCACACCCCATTCCTTGCCCGCCTTTTCCCACGCTCCCACATTTTTTAGCATCCCAGGCCACGCCCTCTCCCCTCCCCATTGGCCGCCGCTTATGGGGCTCCGCCCCTTTCCTACGCTCCCATTCCTCACCTTTCCAATCCCTGCCCCCTCCATGCTCTGCCAGTCCCCATTGGCCGCCCGGCCGGGCCCCGCCCCCCCGTCGGCGTGGCCACAAGATCGATCGGCGTGGATTGACAGGCTCCGCTCCCGGCGGCCCCGGGGGGTGGAGCCAGCCCGGCCCCGGCGGGGCCCAACGCGGGCCG
>NW_005054997.1:23754-24278 GCF_000277835.1 Geospiza fortis
AGGTGGCCCGCGCGCGGCTGCTGGAGCGGCAGGTCGCCGTGGTGGCCACCCTGGGCACGGTGGTGGCCGCCGTGACCGGGCAACACAGGGACGTGCGGCGGCGCGTGTCCCCAAAGTTCCTGCATGCGGCCCTGGGGCGATTCACCCAGAGCCTCCGTGAGACCCTGGACCACGGCGATGTCACCTCCCTGGGCCACCGTGGTGTCCCCTCCCTGGGCCAGGCCCTGGCTGCCTTTGAACCCACCCCAGAGGTCTGGGACCATGCGGGAGCTGTGGCCAAGGCCTGGCGGGAGTTGGTGGCCACGCTGGAGGAGAGATGGAAACGCCTGGCCTGGGAGGCTGCTGAGTTCTGTGTTGTCTGTGAGCAAATGGACCCCGCCCGGGCCAGGGACCCACAGGACGAGGCCACCCACCGGGGGACAGCTTGGGACAACCTGGTGGCCACGGTCCGGTGGTCGACAGTGGCCCTGGACTGGGAGGAGGAGGTGGCCTCTGCGGAAGCCACACGCGATGCCCTGGAGGCA
>NW_005054997.1:24299-26727 GCF_000277835.1 Geospiza fortis
CGTGGTGGCCACCAGCCGGGCAAGGGTGGCCACCAGGAGGGGACATTGGGCAGAGGCGGCGCTGGAGCCGCTGAAGCGCTTGGTGACCGCGTGTGACAGAGCCATGTTGTTCCTCTTGGATCTGCAGTGGCTGCTCGATGAGTTCGAGGCTGATGTGGAGTGGGCATGGGCAGAGGAGGAGTCCTCCAATGTCCCCGAGGCCTTGGCGGCCAAAGTGGCCGAGTTTGAGCAGCTGTGGGATGCCAGCGCCCGCCTGTTCAGGGATCATCTGCTGGGGACACTTGAGCTCATTGACAACATCCTCTCGAGTCCCTATGCTGGCCCTGGTGGCACCGGTGGCCCAGGTGGGCCTGGCAGCCGCGCAGTGGCCGAGAGGTGCCAAAGAGCCATCGAGGACATCCCGAGGCTGCTGCAGGGACAGTGATGTCACTGCTGTGATGTCATTGGGGCAGTGATGTCACTTGGGAGACTTGTGGACGCTTGAGTGCCACCAGCTCCTCGTGTCACCAAGTGCCACCAGCTCCCCAAGTGCCACCAGCTCCTCGTGTCACCAGGACCTCATGCAGGAGAACCTGGCGGGTCCCTTGGGGCTCAGTCCCGTCCCCCCCCCATTATCAGCCAGGACCCCCCTGTGAGAAACGGGTCAGAATTGAAATTTTTATAAAAGTTTGTTAGGGGATAAAATCCTGGTGCTAATTGCCAAAAGCTCACCCTTAATTAAGCCGTGTTCTTTACGTCCTGTTAACCACGTTCTTTATATTCTGTTACATCACAGAGGTTCATGCATATTCATGAGGGTTTATGCATATTCATAACATATTGTTGATCTAAAAAATTACATGAGTAATAAAATAGAAATATATATTTTACAAAAATATTTTATATTAATATATTTTATATGAACAGAATTTATATTATATTTATATATATTATTATATTTATCATATTATTTAAAATAATATTTTATGTTAATATTTTATATATACATAAATATACATATATTTTTCTATGTTCTGTGTAAATTATTTTCAAACATTCCTGGAAGTTCAGATGTACTTTTGTTTAGTTTTAACCCTTGACTTGCCTCCACGCCATCTTGTGCATTAAACCAATTTATTTCATTTCTCCTTGTGGTTCCATCGTGTCGTGTTTTCACTCTCTGGTGACGGGAGAAGAATTCATAAATTCTTCCTTTTTGTGCTGTTTTGGCACTGGGATGGAACTGGGGACACACGGACACAACTGGGAACACTGGGACAGTGTCCCCTCTGTCCCCTCCCTCGCGGATTGTCGCACCTCGCGGGGCTCCATGGCTGCTGGGGACACGCCGGGGACGCCTTGGAGACACTCCGGGGACACTCTGGTGATCGCGGGGAGCGAACACAGCCGAGTGACAGTCAGGGACTCGCCCGAATGGGGCGCGGCCGGGGGGGTGGGGAGTGGCGAGGGAAAGGTGAGGTCACCCCCCAGCACCGCCCCCCCCGCGGGGCCAGGGCGGGGTCCCCAATGTCCCCCCGATGTCCCCAATGGGACCCCGATGTCCCCTGAGTGTCCCCACGTGGCCCCGATGTCCCCTCAGGGTCACCAACAAGGCCCAAGTGTCCCCTGATGTCCTGTTGGGGACACCAGGACACACCAGGGTCCTGTTGGGGTCACTGTGGGGACATCGGGGACATCGTGGTGACCCAAAACGGGACAGGGGATGTCAGGGTGCCCCAGTGTCTCCAAGGGAAGGAAACAGGGGTGGTCCCAAGGTCCCCAATGTCCCTCGGGGTGTCGCCATGCCCCTGTGGTGACAGTGCCACCCCCGTGTCCCCACCCTACCCCTGCCCCGCCAGCGCCCCCTGGGCCACCTCCAGCCTCCGCGTCACCTCCTCGTGCCCCTGCCCCGGTGTCCCCGAGGCCACCACGATGTCCCCAAGCACCCAGGCAGCGCTGGGGAAGCCCTGTACCCGTGTGCCCCAGGGTGTCACCTCCCTGTCCCGGGTGACAGCGGCCACCAACGTCCCCAGCGCCTGCGTCACCTCCTCCAGCCGCCCCAGCACATCCACGGTGGCCTCGTTGGTGGCTGCGGCAGCCTCGGTGCTGGCCCTGGTGGCCGCCACCCGCCGGGCACGGTGGCCAGGTGACACCGCGATGTCCCCAGATCCCGTGGGGCCACCTGGCAGGACACGGCCACCGCGGGCAGGGCCAGCAGCAGGTGACCGTCCTCAGCCACCCCCAGGGACACTGTGGGGACACGGGGACACCACAAAGGTAGCAAATTGCACCAGGGACACAGCAGTGCCACCCGTCCGATGTCACAGACATTTCTTTCATGAAAAATCCTCAGGATTTTCCTGCTGAAGCTGAGAAGTTCAGCAACCAGACATAAACAATAGGTTATCTGCTTCTGTGGAATGTAACAGGTCTGCCTGCATTGGCCCAG
>NW_005054997.1:27484-27974 GCF_000277835.1 Geospiza fortis
CCTGTCCCCTGTCCCTGAGTGCCCCCAGAGTGTCCCTGTCTGCCCTGAGTGTCCCAGTGACATCGCCCCAGGAATTCCCATCAGGATTTGGGACAATTTCAATGAAAATTCCCAGAAAATTCCCCAAATTTGTCTCAAATCCCGTGTGTGGAGTGGAGAGGAGACAAGTGACAGCAGCAATGTCCCCAGTGATGTCACCGCCTTGATGAGGTCACAGCGGTGACATCACTGTCTCTGCAGCAGCCTTGGGATGTCCTTGATGGCTTTGTGGCAAGCCTCGGGATGTCCTCAATGGCTCTTTGGCCCTGCTCAGCCACCGTGCAGCTGCCGGGGCCACTGGGATCACCTGGGTCACCAGAGGGACTCAAGAGGAGATTGTGGATGTCCCCAAGTGTCCCCAGCAGGTGACACATGAACAGGCAGGTGCTGGCCCTCCACAGCTGATCAAACTTGGCCACTTTGGTCGCCAAGGCCTTGGGGATATAGGGGG
>NW_005054997.1:28004-28642 GCF_000277835.1 Geospiza fortis
CCCCAAGAGCAACAACATGCCTCTGTCACACGCGGTCACCAAGCGCTGCAGCGGCTCCAGGGCCGCCTCTGCCCAATGTCCCCTCCTGATGGCCACCCTTGCCCAGCTGGTGGCCACCACGGCCTCTCCCATGGCCTCGCTGGTGGCCGCAGCCACCTGGGCCTCGTGCGCATCCCCCACCAAGGCCTCCTCATCCCTGTCCAGGGCCACCATCAGCTGCTGGACCGTGGCCACCAGGCTGTCCCCAGCTGTCCCCCTGCGAGTGGCCTCATCCTGCGGGTCCCTGGCCCGGGTGGTGGCCTCAATGGTAGCCTCGGCGTTGGCCACGTCCTCGCAGGCGTCACGGAGCTCAGCGGCCTCCCTGCTCAGCCGTTCCCAGCTCTCCCTGAGCGCGGCCACCGACTCCCGCCAGGCGCTGCCCGCGGCTCTCACACGGGCCCAGGTGGCCTCTGGGCTGGCCCCGAGGGCGGCCAGGGCCTGGCCCAGGGAGGGGACACCACGGTGGCCCAGGGAGGTGACATCGCCGTGGTCCAGGGTCTCACGGAGGCTCTGGGTGAATCTCCTCAGGGCCGCGGGCAGGAACTTTGGGGACACGCGCCGCCGCACGTCCCTGTGTGACCCGGTCACGGCGGGCGCCG
>NW_005054997.1:28948-30265 GCF_000277835.1 Geospiza fortis
TCCCCCCCTCCCCCCGCCCCGCACGGGACTGTCGCACCTCTTGGGGCTCCATGGCCGCTGGGGACACTCCGGGGACACTGCGGGGACACTCCGAGGGGCGAACACGCCCGGGGGACAGTTGGGGACACGCTGGGAAGTGGCGCGGCCGGAGAGGGAAAGCAGGAGGTGGTGACGTCACCGCCCCTCCCCCCGCCCGCGGGGCCAGGCCGGGGTCCCCAATGTCCCGCTGGTGGCCAGGTGATGCCAGGATGTTCCCAAATCCCGCCAGGCCACCTTGCAGGAGACAGCCACTGCGGGCAGGGCCAGCAGCAGGCGACCGTCCTCAGCCACACCCAGGGACACTGTGGGGACACGGGGACACCGCACAGGTGGCAGGTGGCACCGGGGACACGGCAGTGCCACCAGCCCAGTGCCACCAGTCCAATGTCCCCAGGGCTGCCCCACTGTCACCACCCCAGTGTACCCAGTTCAATTCCAGCACCACCAGTCCTGTCCTACTGTCACCACCCAAGTGCCACCAGCCCAATGTCACCAACCCAGTTCCAGCCCAGTGTCCTCAGTCCTGTCCCAGTGCCACCAGCCCAGTGCTCCCAGTGCCATCGCCCCATTTTCCCCATACCAATGTCACCATCCCAGTGCCACCAGTTTCACCCCAGTGTCCCCCACCCTGTCCCAGTGTTCCCCCCAGTGTCCCCAGTCCTGTCCCACTATCCCTATCCATTTCCCTGCCAGGACCCTGATTTGGAATTGGTTTTTATGGATTGTTTTTGGAGATCCAGTAGGGGTCTGGGCTTTGGGATTGGTTTGGATCCCGGATTTGTGATCTTTTAGGATTGGATTTGGGGTATCCAGCAGCATTTGGGATCTGGGAAGTTTTGGATCCAGGATTTGGTATTTGTGACCACTTGGGGTTATTCCTTGGGATCCAGCAGGATTTGGGATCGCCTGGGACCCTCGGTGTCCCCAGCCGCCCCCCGATGGCCCCAAGGGGTCCCTTTTTCTCCCCTTCCCAGGCTCCGCTTGGAACCCCGCCCCTTTCCCACACCCCGTTCCTTGCTCGCCAGGCCCCGCCCAGGTTCGTTTCCCTTTAGGCCCCGCCCCTTTCCCACACCCCATTCCTTGCCCGCCTTTTCCCACGCTCCCACATTTTTTAGCATCCCAGGCCACGCCCTCTCCCCTCCCCATTGGCCGCCGCTTATGGGGCTCCGCCCCTTTCCTACGCTCCCATTCCTCACCTTTCCAATCCCTGCCCCCTCCATGCTCTGCCAGTCCCCATTGGCCGCCCGGCGGGGCGGGCGCCGCCCGCGCGCGGGGGCG